>NC_071275.1:12331514-12374014 GCF_023375685.1 Ictalurus furcatus | reverse complement strand
AGCAGAGAGAGAGAGCGAGACAGAGAGAGAGAGAGATACAGATACCATGGCGATGGTTGCTAGGAAACAGCAGGGACTCAGAACTGGAATGTAAGATGTCTTTACACTTCATTTATCAACTTCACATTCAATCACCCCCCACTGACCACACCCTTAACTCTAACCCCACCCACACAATGAACACACCCCTCACTGTAACCCCACCCATACTGACCACACACTGACCACACCCCTCACTATAACCCTGACCCCACACACTGACCACACCTTTAACTCTAACCCCACCCACCACACCCCTCACTATAACCCTGCCTACTGACCACACCCCTGTGTGTGTGTGTGTGTGTGTGTGTGTGTGTGTACATGCCTGTTTAATGAAGGATAGTGAGATCATATCCCATGATACGATGCCGTGATCCATCAGCTCCAGAAATGCAGTAAGTGTGAAGGCTAACATCTCACCAAAACTATAACACACACACACACACACACACACACACACACACACACACACACACACGCAAAACATATAATAAATCATTACACTGCACATTAGGAACACAGCGCGGGAAATGAAGACACCTGTAGCAGTGTACGTGTGAGCTGTGACTGCTGATGTGACTGAGCAGATATTTCAGCGTGGTACGTTATGATGGTGTGTTAGCATGAGTGTGTTAGCATGGTGTGCTAGCGTGTGTGTGACTCACTGCGTGCCGCTCTCCACCAGTCGTGCCAGTGTGTTCATTCCCTCGATGTTAATGAACTCAGTGGCGAAGGAGGGGTCGGCCGAGAGCTTGGCCAGTTCCTTCAGTGCCTCCAGACGAGCGTCGATGCTCAGAGACTGAATCCTGTCCAGGAGCTGACGAGCTGCTCGAGCCTAATCAACACAAACACACAAACAAACCGACACAAAAACAATAAATCACAATAAATTAAATCAATTCTCTCATCCAGAGTAAATAATCAGGTGTGTTATTACTATAATCACAGACTATGAATATTAAAATCCCTTGAATCCTTTAAATCCCAGATCATATCCCAATGTTCTAATATTCCTCACATCAGCAGGTTTAATATCAACCTGAGACGAGAAAGATAATAAATATTTTAGATTAAGATCAGATTTAGATTAGATGAAGTTTTGAGGGAAATTGTGAATATTTACGGGAGAGATGGCTAATCTCAGGATGCTGCCATTCTTGATGTCTCCACGGCTCTGAAATACACAAACATCTGTGTAAATCACTCTAATTACACACACTCTCTCCAAATCACGCGCATGTGTGTGTGTGCGAGTGTGTGCGTGTGTGTACGAGAGTGTGTGTGTGTGTGTGTGTGTGTGTGTGTGTGAGAGTGAGTGGGGGTGTGTGCATGCGTCCGTGTGTGTGTGCGTGTGTGTGTTACCTGTTCGGTGATATAAAGCTGAGCTCCATCAGCGTAGCGTAAAGCGAACTGCTCTGAACCGGACAGAGACCATCTGATAACACAATCCAATCAAACACAGTAAACGGTTGAAGACATCGTTACGGGTCCAAGCACGGGATTTTCATGCAGATGTGAATGTGGACTATTTTAGCACAGTTTGGCGTTTACATATTTAAAGTAAGTGGGTGGGGTTAATGATCCAATCACATGTAAACAGGAGTTAACAGTCACTAAGCTTGAAAAATGGGACTGTAGGGGGCGCTATAATGTCAAACTCAAGAATTATTTTTGTTATTGTAATTATTATGTTTCTTTCTCAATTAGACATAATTAACACCTTTGTACAAGTGCAAGAGGTAAGTTGATTATTGTCCTACAGCAGCATGTCCCTAAGTGTTTTATTCTTGTTATACCACAGTAATTTATCTGATCAATGATTCCTTTTTTTATTGGTTTAAGAACACATACACTTTAAGCTGAGTGCACACTGCACCATTTCAGCACAGATTTCGCATTGATTACTCGCTGAATGTTCCCGTGGCAACAGTTCACGTAGCATAAACGGTTCAGCAACATAATTTTCTTCTGCAAGCGATTGCTGAGCCGCCGATATTTTCAAACACGTTTGATTTTCTTTTTACGATGAAAAGCCAATGAGTCCGAGAGGAAATCAAATTTACCTTCTGTGATGCGCAGCACATTCCTGAATCTGGTTTATAATCCACCTGCTGATCATATAACAACACTTTCTCTCTCTATTCTCTCTCTCTTTATTCACTTTATTCTCCCTCTCTTTATTCTCTCTATTCTCTCTCTCTTTATTCTCTCTCTATTCTCTCTCTCTATTTTCTCTCTTTATTCTCTCTCTCTATTTTCTCTCTATTCTCTCTCTCTTTATTCTCTCTCTATTCTCTCTCTCTCTCTATTTTCTCTCTTTATTCTGTCTCTCTTTATTCTCTCTCTATTCTCTATTTTCTCTCTTTATTCTGTCTCTTTATTCTCTCTCTATTCTTTCTCTATTCTCTCTCTTTATTCTCTCTCTATTCTCTCTCTATTCTCTCTCTCTATTCTGTCTCTCTCTATTTTCTCTCTTTATTCTGTCTCTTTATTCTCTCTCTCTATATTTTCTCTATTCTCTCTCTTTATTCTCTATCTATTCTCTCTCTCTATTCTTTCTCTTTATTCTTTCTCTCTATACTCTCTCTTTATTCTCTCTCTCTATTCTCTCTCTTTATTTTCTCTCTCCACGTTAATAAGAGAAAAAACACAGAAGTCAGGGAACAGTGAAGAAGTATAAACTCCTCTGTGCTGAAGATGTGGAAAACTTAAAGTTACAGCTTCACCTCTGACTGTTACACAACGCTGACACTGGAGACTCTGTCCATGTTACATAAACACATTTCTCCTTCCTTCAGGAAAACGTCACTGTATCGAATGCATTAATATAAACCTGCGCTACTCTCAGAGCTGCTGTTATAGAGAACTAATCAACACCTTCTGACCAATCACAGTCCAGAACTGTGGCGTAATGTTAACCAATATCCTGCTGTTTCATTAATAAATGATGTATTCAGTCGTATTCACTCACCCATCACACACCTCTCTTACGATGGAGGAGAGTGGCTTTTTCTGCAAAACACACACACACACACACACACACACACACACACACACACAGACACACAGAGTGATGACAGAATTACAGAATAAATCATTAGTAATGAGAGGATGAGGAGATTATGCTGTTCTGACCTGGTCGATCTCAATGAGCTGTGCGTTTGCTCCGGGCCACTCGACGGCCACTTTCACGATGTCTGATGGTGGAGGCATCCTACACACACACACACTGCTGTATTTTACAGATTAGAGAGTAAACATGTAGTTTGGCTCCTCAGCTTTTTCCTGTTGTTGCATCATAGTTGATTTTCCTCTGTGTGTGTGTGTGTGTGAGAGTGTATGTGTGTGTGTGATATCAGGATTCTCAAATCTGTTAAAACTGCAGAAGGTGAAAGAGTGTGAGGAGGAAAAATGAACCACATCACTGACGTCACTTCCTGTGTGTTTAATTTGAAAAGTTTTCATCAGAATTATAAAATTTATTCTTTTTCTTCTTATTATTATTATTTTACAATTTATTTAAAAACTGAATGCAAAGGTAAGTGGATGAAGATGATATCCAGACTTCACATACAGTTTCTAACACAATGTAAATGTATAGAGAGAGAGAGAGAGAGAGAGAGAGAGAGAGAGAGTGTGTGTGTGTGTGGGCGTGTGTGTGTTCTAGATGACTCATGCATTAGAGAGACTAATGCAGTCTGTGCAGGACTTTATAACTCCGTGTGTGTGTGTGTGTGTGTGTGTGTGTGTGTGTGATGTGTGTGAGTGTGTTATGTGTTTGTGTGTGTGTGCGATGTATGTGTGTGTGTGTTTATTTGTGTGTGTGTGTGTGTGAGTGTGTGTGATGTGTGTGTGAGTGTGTGTGATGTGTGTTATGTGTGTGTGGTGTGTGTGTGTGACGTGTGTGTGTGATGTGTGTTTGTGTGGTGTGTGTGTGTGTGACGTGTGTTATGTGTGTGTGTGATGTGTGTGTGATGTGTGTGTGTGTGGTGTGTGTGTGTGATGTGTGTGTGCGTGTGTATGTGAGTGTGTGTGTGTGTTTTAATTGTAAAAACTGCACACTAACTCGTTCAGACAGAAACCTGATGCTGCGCGTGTGGAAGAAATAATGGAGGGATGAACGAAGGGGAAAAGGAAGTGTATGAAACAGAAAGAAAGAATGGAGAGATGGAGAGATGTTAGAGGAGGTGTAGATTCAGCCGCATCTCCAACACCAGCTGTCCTTCACACATCCACATCTGACCAATTATCAGGAAATAATCATTAAATCGGTGTTAAATGTGCAGTAACGCTCCTCTGCAGCTGTAACGCCACTGAAACACACACACACACACACCGATTTTTTTCGCGGTTCCGTTCCTTGTGTAACAGTAAACACACACACACAGAGATGAAGAGATGAAGAGATGATGGGGTGATGAGATGATGAGGTGCAATAAGGCGTTATGGAGGTGATGTGAGTACCTGTTTGAGTGAATCAGTGCGCTGTAACGCTGGGGATTCTCCTCTGATTCTCCTCCATACTCATCACATCCTCCTGCAGAGCCGAGGGTTGTCACATCCACCATAAGTCCTCCTGCATGACCCACAAAACCCACAAAACCCCACACATGCTCAAAAAATGTCTACCAGACTCATTTGCATATTAACAGAATCCTTAAGATCAACTGCATCAAAATAGGGTACATGACAGTCGCTAATGTCCCAAAAACTGCAATGAATTTCCTGTTTACACAACTGCACTATTTCACCATGTAGTATTAGCAAATTTATAGAAGGGGTGTATTTATTTATAATCGCACTATCCGGTGTCACCCAGCTGAGGATGGGTTCCCTTTTGAGTCCGGTTCCTCTCAAGCTTTCTTCCTCATATCGTCTCAGGGAGTTTTTCCTCAGCACCGTCGCCTCTGGCTGCTCAATAGGGATAAATTCATACATTTAAAATCTATATCCTGAGTTTATATATTTCTGTAAAGCTGCTCTGGGACAATGTCCACTGTTAAACACGCTATACAAATAAAACTGAACTGAATAAATAAATAAATAACGGAACTCATCCCGCTGTACCTGAGCTGATGCTGAATTTATTTATAAGTCCAAAATAAACCCAGTTACAGAACAATGATAAACTTCACAAAGTGAATATAATCTGAATTTTAAAGCACAGAAGCATAAATGTCTGATGAATCAGGTATGATATAAAATATATAATATACACTGTATGATGTATGCTGAGAAAGTGATTATTTCAGTCACAAACATTAAATATTTATCAACATTTCTTACAGTATAAATAAAAACTTCCTGATTTTATGAAGAAGTCTCCGCATGTCTCGATTGGCATCTCAAATCTAATTTAAAAAACGCAAACAAAACGCAACAACAACAAAATAAAAACAAGCAATAAAATAAAATATAATAAAATAAAACAGTATTTCTCAGTAGAATGTGCTTAAAAGCAGAGTGAAGGGTGATGTGGACAAACCTGGCAACCCTGCGGTCAGTAGGCGGGTCTTAACAGCTGCTTGTTTTCCTATTAGCTGCTCCAAGTGTCAATCACTTGGAGTGGAGGCGGAATTAAAGTAGCCGCTGGTACTGAGAGCAACAAATAATGATAATAATAATAATAATAATAATAATAATAATAATAATAATAATAATAAAAATGTTTGTTATGGCACATCTAAAGATGTATAATGTGAACACATTAAATATTAAAACAAATTAACATCAAATTGTAATATTTATACACATTATTAACACTATGTCTAAATCCAATGTTTCTTTTCAAATTAAATAAATAAATAAATGTAATTCATACTGAAACGGAGTCAGATTTAGACCTGATGTTTTATAGATCCCATTAAGAAATATTACATATAGGATCATGTCCAGTGTGTGTGTGTGTGTGTGTAAAGGAACATTAAAATATTTTATATGTGATAAAATACAGAATCCAGTCTTTATTCTTTAATATGATTTCATTTTCAACACTTTTATAAACATCTGGATATTTTTCAGACAGAAATGAAATGATAAATAAAGAGAAGGAATAAACACCACATTAACACTAAATCTCTGAACTGAACAACAAAAATATTTGTTTATATTCAGGAGGAAAAGTTTTTGCTTCTGCAACTTTACATGTGTAAAATATTAGAATAAGAGGAAAAGCTCGATATTTTACAGCAAACACAGTTTTAATACGTGCAGGAATTTAAATCATTAACATGAATTACACTTTCATCTGAATTTATTATCTTCAAACACACAAACAACAACCTGCATAACAATATTTATACAACATGATTTAAATAGGAGCATTCAAATACACACATCTCTAACACCTGTGTGTGTGTGTGTGTGAGAGAGAGAGATCGAGATGATACTCAGGTGTACAATACATCAGCATGAGGCAGCATGTACATGTGTGTGTGTGTGTGTGTGTGTGTGTGTGTGTGTGTGTGTGTGTGTGTGTGAGTGAGTGAGTGTGAGAGAGAAAGAAAATGACCACTGTCTGTCTTCATTATTCTGATTATAGGTCATGTTTGTGTCATTGCTATGGTAACACTAGTGCTAGCTAGCGACCTGTCATGCACCATTTATTACTCGCTAACTAGCATTAGTCATGTTAGCGCACTTTCTGCACTAAGAGCTAACGCTACACAATTTATTACGAGACAAATAAAAGTTGTCAAATTCTAGCATTTGGGACAGAGCCAAAATGGCCGACATTGTAGTATAACTTTTAATGGTGAATTGTACAGTTTGGGACAGAGCCACAATGGCGGCTGTAGTAGGAAAGTGCTGACTCATGGTGAGCTGTAGCGTTGTAGAGATGTGTGTGGTGATGATTTGGAGTGTGAGATCAGAACAGGAATAATGAGATGTTTATTTTTCCTCCAGTTCACATTTACACGCTTAAACCAGCTGTTCTACCAGTTAGCGTTGTCCCACCCCTCCTCGTCAGCTTTAGGGCTCTTCTTGTTCTTGTTGTCTCCGCCGTTCTCCCAGTGGTTCTCCCAGTTCTCCCAGTTGTCCCCGGTGCTGTGTTTGTTGTCGGAGCCCCAGTTCTCCCAGCTGTCCGAGCTCTTCTTCCCGCCTGAGTTCTCCACGTGGGTCCAGCTCTCACTGCTCGGGGACTTTTTGGTCTTGTTGTTAGCTTCAGCTCCGAACGAATCCCAGAACCCGCGATCGACGCCGTCGCTGTTCTGATATCCGGCGGCGCTGCTGTCATAAACATCGCCCTCTGCAGGACTGGAGGAGTCACTCAACACATTAATCACCACATTATATTAAACACTTACAACTTTATCACTAACTTTTAGTTTCTCTGTTTACTTTTATTCAATAAAATTAAATTCTTTATATTTATAGATATTTATTCATCACATCTAAATTAAACATTTATTACTATCATTTCAATGTATTCATTTTAAAAATATTAATACACAATAATTACAATGTAGTAAAATTCTAAAACTGCACTGAAAGACAAATAATTTTATATTTTAACAACATTTTTCAAAAATGTTGAGTTTAATCTTTTTTAAATGTAGATAAATTTAATACATATTATTTAAAAAATTAATGAATTTGGAATTATTAAAAGAATTAATTGCATATTTTAGTAAAATTCTTGGGTTAAATAAATAAATTGTATGTAATTTCTTTTCTGATTTTTTTCATTTCTTTTTTTACTATTTTGTCTTTTTTATTTTCTTAAATAAATCTTTAACTCTTCACAAAAAAGTTATTTAAAGAACTTTAATAGAAAATTTCATTACATTTTGATGAATAATATAAATAACGATGTAGGTGTTTTCTCTCAGTGTGACTGATTCTCCTGTATAAACTTTACTGAATCAATTATAATGAAATTAAAATAAAATAATAAATTACCCATCAGCAGCATCAGCTGGTTTTCCACTGAAGAATGAGCTCATGTCCTTCCAACCTTTCGCCCCAGCATCCTGAACCTGAAGCACACACACAGACACACACACACACACACACACACACACACACACACTTAATAACTCACCAATAAAAGCATAAGCATGTGGTTTAAACACGGCTGAAACACTGAACAGGATGTAATGTGCTCATTAACTCACCGTCAGAAACACAACATCCGCAGCACAAAGAAATAAAAACACAAACATTATTACTGAAATATTCATAAAAATCAGCCACGCCCTCTTCCTCTGAGACATCAGGATTTAATCCAGTTGTTAGTTTGTTATTAATGAAGCGCTGCACTAACCAGCTCTCGTCTACTTCCCCTAAACACTCTCAGGTGTAACTGCAGGAAAGTGTTGCTAATCAGATGCTAACTAGCTTGTTTGCTATTCAGCTAGCATATTGGAGCTTAAAGCTCGAAAAGGAGATGACATCAGTGCCGCACTGCATCGTGGTTAAATTCTGCAGTATTGCATTGTGGGTAAATGCTGGTCCTGCTGTCTGCAGTGATGTCAACTTAAAGGACTTCAATTAAGGTATTAAAATCCCCTCGCTCAATCAAAGGGGAAGTGAAAGAGTGCGCGCTGCAGGATTGAGCTCTATGTATCCCATAATTCTCTGCTCAGAGGAAGTGGGCATGGCTCTGTAGCTCATACCTTGGAGGCAATGTCATTGAAGCTGACGGTGACTTCATCAAACAACTTTCCATCTTTAACCTAAATGAGTCACACACACACACATGTCGTTCACTCAGCTCCGCCTCACCACATTTACATATGCAAATAAGTGGTACATCCTGTTCCATCACATTTCATTACTTTAATCATAATTCATCATAAATGTGTCTGAATATTGAACTGGATTCTTGTGTGATTAGAGTTTCTAAATCTAAATCCCATGCCGCTGTCAATCACCAAACCATCACAAGATGACACCTGATCTGAAACTTATTTAAATGTTTATATGCAAATAAGCACTAACTGTGGATCTGAATAATTCATTATTTGAATGACTGGTTTATATATGTATATTGATTCCTGAATCACACTCAATGAATCACTGAATTAATCGTTAAAATGGATCACTGAATAAGTTGTTAAATGAATCACTGAGTCAATCATTAAATGAATCACTGAATCAATTGTTAAATGAATCACTGAATCATCTGTTAAATGAATCACTGAATTATTTGTTAAATGGATCACTAAATCAGTTGTTAAATGAATCACTGAATCAGTTAGATCCCACTACCGAATGAGTCGGTATGCGAGTATGAGTCATTAATTACCTTCTCCTGAGTGGGTTTGATAACACTTTCGTTTAAAGTTTGGCCTAATGCAGCTGCCTAGCAAGAGGGAAGAATACGTGTGAAAATAACGTGAATATTCTGACAGAAGAAATGATTCAGTGACACACACACACACACACACACGCACACACATACACACAGACACACGCGCACAGACACACGCGCACGCACGCACACACACAGCAGAAGCACGGTGAAGTGTGTTCATGTGCTACAGATGGAGATTAAACCGACATGTTTTTATTTTTTTGCCTTTTTTCATGTTGGTCTCGATTTGAAACATGACTGAGCCAAATTTCCCACAATCCCCTGCATATGAGTCAGCTCTTAACTATATATCAGTGTGCACTTCACCAAGGGCAAGTGGACAAGGGTGCATTAAAAACAATAATGAAACAACCATTAGGTTCACTAAATCACTAAAGCTGAAAAACAAATAGTTCATGTAATGATATAAAGCACAAAACCTCCCTAATTACACCAATTAATTCATTAAAGCTGCAGTATGGAACGTTTTTTGGTTAACAATGAACAGAACTCAATTATTCAGCTTCATAAACAAGCCCAAAATTATTATATCCTGAGACGGCCTCAATGTAAACAGACTTAATAAATGAGCCTGTAACATATTAAACTGAAACCACTCGCAGCTTGAAAAGCAAAAACGGAACTAATATTAGTTATATTATAATTACTATTAGTATATATGAATATCCTATGCTTGTTTTTTGGTATAAGTTGTAGTAATTGTGAGAGAGTGAAATAACTACAGCACTGTGATTGTTGTGAGGCTGTGAGCAGACAGTGTCAGTGATTTGGGGAAAATAGCGACCATAAATGTAAAAAAAAAAAAAACAGATTTTGCTAACAAACAACCATATTTATTAAAACAAGCCCAAAAAAACTGTGACCCACGACCCGTGATTGTTTTCAGACAAAAAGAAGCCCAAAGCCTACCCCCCCACAAAAGACTCCAAAAGTAACTTGCAATTGTACGTTTCAAACAGAGATGGCGATAGAGAGGAAAAGTTCAGTACTGCAGCTTTAACTAATTAAATAATTAATAAAGTTTTCAAATTAAAACATTCAGTTTGTTATCGTAAACTCCACCTGACACTCCTGATTAATTTTCACGTACATTAATTTCTTAAATAAATGTTTATCCATCTGCTTAGGACGCATTTGATTGGCCAAGCAAAACAAACAAACAAAAACAAACAGAGACAGTGTGATTACAACATTATGCTCATGTTCATGGACACACAGTGAAGCAGCCAAACAACACGATACTAACATCCAACCATCAACAACTAATGATACAAACAAACAAATAAATAAATAAACAAATAGATAAATAAATAAAGGCTGGGTAACGAGAGGCGGTCATGCAGCAGCGGCAGTTTACCGGCTCAGGTGGCGGTTTATAACCTCTTAACTTTAATCCACAGAGAGAGCAGCAGGAAGTGATGTAACGCAACAGGAATTAACTTTCATTAATAAAATTAATCACACACACACACACAAACACACTGATAATAAACTCATTAAACATTACAGTTAATCACTGAGGTGTTAATCAGACTGTACTGTAAAAGCTCAGATAAGGACCCTAAGACACATGCAGCCTACCTAGGGGCCCTCCTCCTGAGTGCCCTTCAGTGGGACATCATTATTAACACTTAACATTTTATAATAATAACACTGTGTGTGCTGAATATCGAGATATAATTATCAACACACGTCCAACTAAATCTAGAAACTTTTATACGCACCATATTTTAGAGTTTAATTTCTGTTTAAGTTTCATTTTGAAAATAATTAATAGTAATAATAATAATTATAATAATAAATTAAAGATAACTGAGCATTTAATTCTTATTTCAATTTGATGTCTATGAGACGATAAACAGTGGATTTAGAGTGCACCTACACCTCACATGTTTATTATTAACATTACACCTGTGAGAGGTGACGCTCCTCACATTATATAATTTAGTATAAGAATAAATTACATGCTGTAAGAATATGATCAATAAATATATATCATTTAAAGAGACAGAGTGTGTAAACGTGTGTGTTAGTGTGTGTTAGTGTGATACACACCTTTAGAGACGCCTGACTGGCCAGTTTCGCTGTCTGTTACAGGAGAGAAGGAAAAAAACTCTTTTTAATTAAGATTCCTCCAAAAGCTCCAAATATAATAATCTGATTTATTTACAGGCCGTGTAACATAAAACTCTAAACACTTTTACTGTTTAATATCCATCCAGTCGCTTCATACAAATAAACTTAACTTCAGAAAAATGTATAAATGTTTCATCATAACATTACAACCCAGTTAATCCCATATAGTCATATACTAATACAGCTGTGTGTGTGTGTATGTATGTGTGTGTGTGTGTGTGTGTGTGTGTGTGAGAATGTGTGTGGGTGTATGTGTATGAGTGTATGTGTGTGTGTGTATGAATGTGTGTGGGTGTATGTGTATGAGTGTGTGTGTGTGTGAGTGTGTATGTGTGTGTGTGTGTGTGTGAGAATGTGTGTGGGTGTATGTGTATGAGTGTGTGTGTGAATGTGTGTGGGTGTATGTGTATGAGTGTGTGTGTGTGTGCGCGTCATTCTTTATATTTCTTTTAGATAATTGTAGATGTAAATGTTATTATTAATGAATAATTTTGTTTGTTTATGATATTTAAATATTCTTACGTTATCTTTTGCAGCTGCTGCGAATTTACTGGCTCCAACTGTGAAACTGCTCCAGCCCTAAGACACACACACACACACACACACACACACACACACACACACGTGTTAGTACAGATGCTGCTGCTGAGAGACAGAGGGAAAGTGAGATTAGTGCTGTGTGTAAATCAGTACTGAGTAAATGGAGGACATGGCGTTATTGATGAAGTCCTCGTCCTTTTTCGGAGGATTCGGCGTGTTCCCAAATCCCACGTAACGATTCTCCTGAGCCCCGCCTCCTCCGCTGTCCAATCAGAAACACTGACATCACTAAATTAATACTATAAATACTAAAACGTTTCATCAGTAAGGCTCTGTGAGGTGATTATTCCTCTAAAACATAAATGATTTAATAATTAATTTACTCTCATTAACACCAATTAACTCATTAATGAATGAATGAAGGTGCTGATTTGTAGCCCTGATGGAACAAACATAATTAATGCAGCTGTGTGATGAGTCAGTGATTTAATAGCAATAATTATTACATGCATTAATAAAGACTATTCTTCATTAATAATAAGTTAATAAACACTGTATATAACAACGTTATTAAGAGGAAAGTTAAAGAAAAACTGACCCTTGGTAAGAGTTCACGTCGTCACTGAGCCAGTCCTCAAACGCTTTATCAGAGTGTGAGGACGTATGAGCCGAACCTGCTGCACTGCTGTAACACACACACACACACACACACACACACACACACACACTATAAAACACAGCTATGGAGCATTAATGAGGTTCAGTAAACAAATAGCAGAGATGAACACGACTCTGGGGGCCTGTACCATGAAGCAGGTTTAGGTGGCTCTACAGGTGAGTTTGTAGGTACTTTGTGCTGACCCTGGGTTTTAGGTACCATGAAATGCCATAGTAACTTACGCTCCAGGGCAGGCTCTGTTCTGAGTAAGAGAACTCAAACCCTTGGACCAATCAGCTGTGAGCAAAATGACGTATAAGTGACGCAACTAATTCAGCTCGGTGTCTGTTGCAGTGGCTTCACCGTTTCTTCGTGATCCTGTGCACTTCTCAGTGCAAACTGAACTTCACAGAGAAAGAGTTTTTAGGGATAAACAAAATCCCCTGGATATCCCTGATACTTACCTCCATGAAAAATATAGATTTTCCGCAGAATCTCGTATCTTTGTGAACTTCTCGAGCCGCATGTTAAAAATCTGACACTCCGAAGCTCTTCCTGTAGCGCAGACAGTACCTGCTGCTGTGCAGTTCTTTGAGATTGGTACATATTTGCATGTGGTGGCATTAATTCAGACCTAATATATTTTCACAAATTGATCTTTATTTTTGAAATATTTAATAAAAACTGTTTATACTTGTATTAAATGAAGTGACATGAAAGATGTCGGGTTATAAGTGTTCAATCCGTTTATTCTGACTGTGAGCCTGTAAAAGTAAAATGATACATTTACACACTCAGTAAAGTTCTTTGGCGGTCGAGACGCTGCTGCTGTTTGTGGTTAGTGTAGATTTAAATTCCTCATATTTCCCCATAATCATTTCCTACTCTTTAACAGGAGGTATACACACCTGCTTTTCCCCGTGTTGAACGCTATTGGCTGTTCGGTGTGCATGCACTCGTGGACTAATCCGAATTTAAGGACCAAGGCCTGAGTTTACTGAGAAAGCTGATCACCGGCGTCATGGTAACAATAACTAATCCCGTAACCCTGAGTTTGTTCAACTAGCTTCATGGTACAGGCTGCTGGTCTTTTTATTGGTATTTAACGAGACAGTATGTGATGTTACGTTCAGTGGAAAATAAAACTCAACTTTAAACCCTCGCATTCTGAATTCCACATAATTACAGAAGCATTTACCCACAGCCTGGAAGGAGGAGACAAAACATAAACAAGAAACACTAAAAGCAGGGGTCGTCCCTCTCTTCGTTAGGTCTCGTTAGCACTCGGTTATAGAGCATCACCACGAGGATCAGGAGAGCAGCGTGAGGCCCCTGGTTAAAGTTTCGTCTACACCAACACTAACACTAACACTGTACAACAGTCAATATTAGGGCTGGGTAAAAATGATCGATTCTCTGATTTTAATCGATCTTCAATTTAACAAAACAATATCGATTCTTAATGCTTTACTTGAGAGGATGTGATTTTTATCTGTAGTTCACCTCTCGTCCTGATGATGTCGCCATCAATTTTGAAAACGATTTTATTTCCTAAATGTTTCAAGTTGTTAATGAATGTCACTGTTACACATTTACAGTGTTTTTATATATTTACAGTAATGTGCAGTTTGTGTTTACCTTGTGTGTATTGTATGCACAGATTTATGATTTCTTGTTACAATGTTTGTTACTCAAAGTAAAAAGTAATTAAAGATAATTGTGTGTTTTATTGTTAATGTAAATGTGTATTTCAGTAATATAGATATGTAGGAAGGTTTCAGTTACCAGCATTTATTTTAAAATATGTCTGCAAAACTAACATTTTAAATGAAATATTGATAACTAATGTAACCAAATAAATAAGAATCGAGTTGAATCGCCACATTGGTCACAATACCCAGCACTAGTCAGTATTACTTAGGAAAACAGAGTGAATATTCTGTGACTTCACCAATAATTATAAAGAGCGTGTGTGAGTAAGAGTGTGTGTGTGTGTTTGTGTGTGTGTGTCCGTGCGTGTGTGTGTCTGTGCGTGTGTGTGTATATGTGTGTACACTCACCGGTGTGATGATGACAGAGCGGTCTTGGGCTGATGAGGAGTCCAGTTTTTAGCAGGAGAGTTTTCAATTGTCCACTCTTTACCTTCTGCCTCAGTGGCCACCTATCACACACACACACACACAAACACACACACACACACACACACACGCACACATGAACACACACGCACACAGCGTAACAAATGTAACATCACACACATACCAATACTTCTGATTTCAGTCATGCATTATGATATTATAATGACATTTTTTAAGAGTGTGAGTGTGTGTGTGTAAGAGTGTGTGAGTAAGAGTGTGAGAGTGTGTGTGTGTGTAAGAGTGTGTGAGTAAGAGTGTGAGTGTGTGTGTGTGTGAGAGAGAGAGAGAGTGTGTGTGAGTAAGAGTGTGTGTGTATATAAGAGTGTCTGAGTGTGTGTGAGAGTGTGTGTGAGAGTGTGTGTGTGAGAGAGAGTCTCACTTTGTCCCTGAACAGTGCTGCAGCTCGGCTGTTGTATTTCTCCTGTAAGCTCCAGTTGGGGTTGAAATCCTCCTGCAGCTCCAGAAACAGACGGAACTTCTGGTTTCCTCCAGCCTTCATCTTCTCCAGCTCCACATCCTTCCACTTATCCATCGACACCGAGCGCACAAAGCTACAGTAACCACACCCACATGAAGAAAGAGTTCAATCACCTGTCTCTCTCACTCTGTCTCTCTCTCTGTCACCTGGTCGATCTGTCTCACTGTCTCAGCCTGTGTCCTTCTTTCTGTGTCACCTGGTCAATCTGTCTCACTGTCTCAGCCTGTCTCTCTCTCTGTGTCACCTGGTCGATCTGTCTCACTGTCTCAGCCTGTCTCTCTCTTTGTGTCACCTGATCAATCTGTCTCACTGTCTCAGCCTGTGTCTCTGTGTCACCTGGTGGATCTGTCTCACTGTCTCAGCCTGTGTCTCTTTTTCTGTGTCACCTGGTCAATCTGTCTCACTGTCTCAGCCTGTCTCTCTCTCTGTGTCACCTGGTCGATCTGTCTCACTGTCTCAGCCTGTCTCTCTCTTTGTGTCACCTGGTCAATCTGTCTCACTCTCTGTGTCACCTGATCGATCTGTCTCACTGTCTCAGCCTGTCTCTCTCTCTGTGTCACCTGGTCGATCTGTCTCACCGTCTCAGCCTGCGTCTCTCTCTGTCTGTGTCACCTGGTCAATCTGTCTCACTGTCTCAGCCTGTCTCTCTCTCTGTGTCAACTGGTCGATCTGTCTCACCCTGTCTCTCTCTTTGTGTCACCTGGTCGATCTGTCTCTCTTTCTGTGTCACCTGGCCGATCTGTCTCACTGTCTCAGCCTGTCTCTCTCTCTATAATAGCTGAGTGACTGACCTGAGGTGAACTCCGAGTCCTCTGTGTTTTCCGGAACATTCCAGACAGATCCATATTCCGTACGTCACACTGACCCACTGAGGGTTAAACGCCCCACACTCAAAACACACCTGGAACGAACACATACACACACAGTGTATAACAAAGATGATGTCACTAAAGTATCATTTTAACGTCTATTGCTTAGTAATGTTTACAGACATAAAGCACTGTGAACTGTTAATCCATACTCTCCCTGTAACTACACAGAACTCTCTCCATTCTCTCCGTGTAACTACACAGAACTCTCTCCATACTCTCGCTGTAACTACACAGAAGTCTCCCTGTAACTACACAGAACTCTCTCCATTCTCTCCCTGTAACTACACAGAACTCTCTCCATACTCTCGGTGTAACTACACAGAACTCTCTCCATACTCTCGGTGTAACTACACAGAACTCTCTCCATACTCTCGGTGTAACTACACAGAACTCTCTCCATACTCTCGCTGTAACTACACAGAGCTCTCTCCATACTCTCGCTGTAACTACACAGAACTCTCTCCATACTCTCGCTGTACCTACACAGAACTCTCTCCATACTCTCGCTGTACCTACACAGAACTCTCTCCATACTCTCGCTGTACCTACACAGAACTCTCTTCATACTCTCGCTGTACCTACACAGAACTCTCTCCATACTCTCGCTGTACCTACACAGAACTCTCTCCATACTCTCGCTGTAACTACACAGAACTCTCTCCATACTCTCGCTGTAACTACACAGAACTCTCTCCATACTCTCGCTGTACCTACACAGAACTCTCTCCATACTCTCGCTGTAACTACACAGAACTCTCTCCATACTCTCGCTGTAACTACACAGAACTCTCTCCATACTCTCGCTGTACCTACACAGAACTCTCTCCATACTCTCGCTGTAACTACACAGAACTCTCTCCATACTCTCGCTGTAACTACACAGAACTCTCTCCATACTTTCGCTGTACTTACACAGAACTCTCTCCATACTCTCGCTGTAACTACACAGAACTCTCTCCATACTCTCGCTGTAACTACACAGAACTCTCTCCATACTCTCGCTGTAAATACACAGAACTCTCTCCATACTCTCGCTGTACCTACACAGAACTCTCTCCATACTCTCACTGTAACTACACAGAAGTCTCGCTGTACCTACACAGAACTCTCGCTGTACTCTCGCTGTAACTACACAGAACTCTATCCATACTCTCGCTGTAACTACACAGAACTCTCGCTGTACTCACGCTGTAACTACACAGAACTCTCTCCATACTCTCGCTGTAACTACACAGAAGTCTAGCTGTACCTACACAGAACTCTCTCCATACTCTCGCTGTAACTACACAGAAGGCTAGCTGTAACTACACAGAACTCTCTCCATACTCTCGCTGTAACTACACAGAACTCTCTCCATACTCTCGCTGTAACTACACAGAAGTCTAGCTGTACCTACACAGAACTCTCTCCATACTCTCACTGTAACTACACAGAAGTCTAGCTGTAACTACACAGAACTCTCTCCATACTCTCGCTGTAACTACACAGAACTCTCTCCATACTCTCGCTGTAACTACACAGAAATCTTGCTGTAACTACACAGAAGTCTCACTGTACCTACACAGAACTCTCGCTGTAACTACACAGAAATCTCGCTGTAACTACACAGAACTCTCACTGTACCTACACAGAACTCTCATCATACTCTCGCTGTAACTGTGTGATGATGATAAAAAAAATTTATATTAAGGTATGTGAAGTGAATTAATACACACATTATTTCCATCATCGGTCCTGACTTCCTTCAGAACACGTCGGGTTCGAGGACTCGCCATCTGTACATAAACACATAAACATGTCAATTTAAAAATAACTTAATAAACTACTACAACAAATACTAATACTACTACTAATAAAAGTAAAGTCTTATAAATATGAGTGAATGTGAAAGTTTGCCTGTCCTGAGGAATAATTTCACAGTAATATGATTTATTTAAATATAAATATCAGAAGTTTATATGACAGTTATACGGTGAATATAACACACCTGACCAAAGTGTTGACTAAAAGTAAGTATAAATTCTCTGCAGTGTAAATAACTAAAGAATGAATTCTGTATTTAATTACAGTAATTTCTTCAGCTCAACACTGAATGTGAATAAATCACCTAAAAAAGGTTAAACTCAGTTTAAAATACACAAAATTCTCATAAATACATTAAATATACATGAAGGTTTTAACATTTATTGCATTTCTTCTTCACACAATCACAGGAAACCGTAGAAAAGCTTCAACAGCGTTTCTGAAACCTGATAATAAACCTGAGAACACACCTCACTCCGATTAAAGATTAAAGATGGAGTTTAATAATAAACAATACAGCAGAATAAATGTAATAAAGTTGAGTCGCGCGCACCTGATCAGTGAAGAAGCCCCGGACTGAGGGTGAGGAGGAGGAGGATGATGATAGTGTAGCTGCTGGATCTGAGAGAAACAGCTGATTTAAAGACTATTCTATAAAAATAATTCCGCTTTATCGCTTATTGTCCATCCACACACAGCTTGTGTATAACCCTGTGTCTTTACATTAAAGCGCTACGACGTCATCAAGTCTCTAACGTATAGATCTGTGGGGTTTTTTGCTTTGCTGCGTTGGCAGTAGAAAACCCGTGCGTGACGTCACACCGGTAGCGGAAGTGAATTCCTTTCATTCATTTCAGTCGTGGGCTGTTTGTTTTCACTTCCGGTTTACATACTGTATCTCTATTTTTGACTACGGTTTTTATTTTTCAACTACCTTGAAAAAAATAAAAATAAATTATATATACTACATCTCCCACAAACGTCCGCGCTCCTGCCTAACTAGCAAACCTTCATTGATCTGAGTGTGGCTATCTTCGCTAAAATAAAAACATTTAAAAAGCAAGCTAACATGTCTGTATTGACCATGGTTATAATTAGGTAATTATGGAGATTTTCTTTACTTGAATCTACGCTGAAAAAAAGTGACTTTTGCGTCCAGTAGTTAGCTAGCTATCATAATTTCAATCGGCTGCAAACTAGCTAGCTTGTAGAATACCCGGATAAAAAAATCTCTTGATTGGTTAAGACGACCCTCGCGTCGTGAGCTTGTACATAATTATTTTTTTAATGTTATATATATGTAAACATTTAATGCATCTAATATGCCGTTATATCACAGAGGGTAAACCAGAAACACTCATGAAACGAATCTAAATTTTATTAACGAAGCCGGTTCATTCACGAATTTACTTCCGGTATGATGCAACGCCATAGTTAATGACGTCGCTCACTTGGCTTCCGGAGAGCAGTGAAGACCTGAGAGCTGAGCTACAGGAAGGCTGTGACCTGCACTCGTGAGCGGATTATACCTGCTTATAACGTGTTAATAACACAGATTTACATTTAATTTGTTTATCTGATTTCATGTAAGTAACAGAGAGCTTATCCTAATGCTATTAGAGATTGCTCTCCTTCTCCTTCTTATAAAAATAATATTAATAATATTAATAATAATAATAATAATTGATTTCTGTGTTTATGATTTGGACTAAAGGTTATTTGTGTTAAAGGTCAGATTATAATAGATGTGAAAGTGACAGTAAGGCTGATGTTCGCAGTAAAATGTCTGAAAGTGGCAGCTGTTTCATGTCAGTTTTCTCACTAACTGGATTATTTCCTGTTTTCTCTAGTTGATTGGATAATGAGCTCGAACAGTAGCTGGTCTGCAGATGAGGATCAGTCCTCGAAGTTAATGAGGAAGGCTAAAGAGTCTCCGTTTGTCCCTATAGGTGAATTACACGCACCTGCTGCTCTCATGACATTTTAATAATGTAGTATTTCAAATCAGAATGGAAATAATATTTACAGTGATACGTGTGAAATCCCCAGGATAACGTCAACACCGCTGTCTGTATCAGTACTTTCATTACTCAGCAGTGTTTCAGAGTTTTGTAGTAAATCTCAGATGTACTGATGTTTCTTCTCCACATGAAAGGTTTCTTCATGTCACAGGGATTATTGCAGTGTGAATTAAATCTGCAGCTCTAAAAGTTAATGTTCATGGTTTTATTGTAGAATATAATGTTTACTGAGACTCTGCCCACTCTCCTGTTTGCTCACGTAAAGATTAGTGCTGAATATGTCTTTATCACAGTATTATAACTATCATTAATATTGTGTGTGTGTGTGTGTGTGTTTAGGAATGGCGGGCTTCCTCGGAGTCGTAGCGTACGGATTGTACAGGCTGAAATCTCGTGGTGACACGAAAATGTCTGTCCATCTGATCCACATGCGGGTCAGGGCTCAGGGCTTTGTGGTTGGCGCCATGACACTTGGTGAGAATAAAAACTTTCAGCTCATCCTAAGAGTTTTTCCTCGTCCAGAGTCACTGTGGTCTGGAGTCTATCCCCGGAACACCAAGTGCGATTATAATATCCGTATATTATAATCTTTTTTTATATTTTTAAAATATTTTTCTGTGTTTTTTATATTTTTTTATATTTTTTATATATATTATATATAATGTAATATAATATATTATAATATCCGTATTTCTTCATAGAATTACAGCTCTAATATGCCTGAATAAAATTAAAGCGTGTTAATGAATTATACAGAGTAAAATAACGACAAACAACAAGTGTGTGTTACTGATGTGTGCGCATCAAATCCCCTTCAAGTGCACTACAAACAGGAAGAAAGCTATTTCAGTCGTTTGACCTTGCTGTGACCTTGCCCCTGTTTGAACACTCATGTCACAGATTCAGCTCTGAGTAAAGTGACATCTGATTGGTTGGCCAGTGAATAGCAGGGAATTATGGGTAAATATAAATACTGTGTTTAGAGAGAGATGCAGTGAGATGTGATATATATGTATATTAAATCTGTTTAGAGGACACACTGCAAACTTAACAAGTCTCTCCAACATCACTTCACTGCTCTCACTTTCACTTTTATACTAAAGCAGTCTGCACAGAGTGATGCTGGTGGGCGTGTCCCAGTGCCTGAATGATATTGACTGGCTGTAACACAGGTGTGTGTTATGTTGCAGGTGTGATGTACTCGATGTATAAGGAATATCTGGCTCCTGATGAGTGAACCTGCAGCACTGCTCCACATCTGCACTGAATTTATTCCAGCTGTTT
Organism: Ictalurus furcatus; assembly: GCF_023375685.1. NCBI lineage: Eukaryota > Metazoa > Chordata > Actinopteri > Siluriformes > Ictaluridae > Ictalurus > Ictalurus furcatus. Next base: position 12,352,723 of record NC_071275.1, on the reverse strand, counting down.
ATTTATTCACTTTATTTACACACAAATAAACACTAAGGAATAAACTGTAGTTTAATTTTAACACAAAGTTCCTATTAATCATCACAGATATATATAAAATTTTAGATAGAATTCTCACCAGATTCATTCATGGAGCTGTAGGACTTCAGCTTAAAGCCAGCTCCAGAAGTATTGGCACCCTGGGTAAAGATGGGTGAAAATGTCTGTGGTTTTCTTCAATAAGGCTTTTTTAAATTTTTATTTTACAATAAATATAAATTTACTTGAATTAAAGGCAAGCTCATATTTCAGTGTGAGATCATCAGACAGTAAAATAAACATTCTTTGACGTGTTAATGTAGTGTAAAGTGTACTGGTCACAGCTCTGATTATTACACACTGAGTTAAAGTGATTTAAAGTTTTTGAAACTTGAGGATCTGCACTTCTGATTAATTTTTTTATGGAGATGAGAAATGTTTTATTGTAGAATTTTAAGTTGCACTACTTTTTTTTGTAAGGGTTTTTTTCTGAGCTTATATAGTATATAATAAAATATTTTTGCCATCTCATATCAACATTATCTTGTGAAAACTTCATCAGAGAATTAATTAAAAAAATTACACAATTATTTATGACATTTTAATGAATACATTTTAAAGGAGCAGCTGATTGTTTATTTTTAATTGTATTTTATTTTATTTCAGAGTTGTGAATGTGATGAGACAATAACTCAGTTTTATAGGATTATAAATAATAAAGTTTGTAAATATATTTTATAAGCACTATAAAAACATTGAGATTTATATATTATGAGATTTATTATCCGATCAAATAATATATATGTATTTTTAAATATTAAAATAAATCACTCATTTGTGAATAAAATCAGATGAGTTTATTATTAATGTGTATAAATTCGGACACAATAAAGAATTCTTTTCTGCTAGAGAAAATAAAACTTGTGGCACAAATTAACCCTCAAACATCACAAATAATCTGTTTTACAATCAGAGTTTCACTCTGAGCAGCTCATTTGCTTATTGGGTCATAAAAATATCCAAAAATATATAATATAAACACTTTAAATATCATCAACACTGTCACCAGTCTTAAAATCTCTTTGCCATGACGACGCTTCATACAGAGTGCTTCAGTTACAAACCCTGTGTTTTTTTCCCCTGCCTTAGCTCTGCCCCGATCTGACCAGGCCACGCCCCTACAACTATGTTTGATTATCAACATGTAAATAAATGAAAGTGAGATAACGGACTAGACCTTTATCGAGGCTTTACAGGATACACACTAGTGACACAGTGATATTTATCACACGAGCAGGTGGGAACCGTCATCAGGGGCGTGACTAGGTAATGCCAGGGGCGGAGTCAGAGGAAGTAGAATTGAATCAGGAATCTGTAAAACATTAATTTTCCTGCTGTATAAGGCACAGAGTAAAAAAGATAAAAATCCCAAACGGTGACTTTTCACCTGGAACAGTTTCTCATTCGGAATCCAGCAAATACTTTATATAAATTACTTAGATATAAATATAAATATTATTTATCACAGAGCTGAGTTGTGGTAAAGCCTCTGAGTCTCTCAGCGACTCGGAATGTAACGTTTAGCACAAAGAAATGATAGTAAACCAGAATATAATTAATAATCTGTATAATTATTACTATAATAATTTAGTAACTGCGCTGATTGTGTACACACACCTGGAATTTAACATATTTACTGAATGACAGCGAGTGTTTTACACTAAATTAAACCTGTTTAACACTGGCTCAGAGTCTCTTTCTCTTTGGGATAAACGTGAGTTTAATATCATTTACAAAAATCAGCTTCAAAATAAAGCACTATCATTAAAATAATCCCTAAATTCATACACCATAAATCTAACCAACTGACTGTCACACCACAAAGAAACTTCAGCATTTAAACATTTTACACCACAGTGTGTTTACATTCCTCATTCAGAATGTGATTAGTTCTCTATAACAGCAGCTCTGACAGCAGCGCAGCTTTATATTAATGCGCTCGCTCTAATTATAATACCTTATCGTTTCTATAGTAACGGCTCGTTCACAGGGACGTGTACAGCGGACAATTTTTGATAATTTTGTTGAGGAGCTTATGTAACATGTATGGAAGGAGTCTCCAGTGTCAGCGCTGTGTAACAGTCAGAGCTAAAGCTGTAACTAAGTTTTTCAACATCTTCAGGACAGAGGAGTTTACACTTCTTTACTGTTTCTCACAAACTGTATTTAGTTTTTTATCCTAGTAATGTGGAGAGAGAGAATAAAGAAAATAAAGAGAGAGAGAATAAAGAAAGGGAAAGAGAGAGAATAGAGAGAGATGGTGAGGAAACGAGTGTTTATAGCTGCTGTAATAATGTAAGTGAGAACAGGAACTAACTTGCTTCACTGACACACCACAGCATAAAATGTAGCTATAAATGGATAAAAAGTATAAAGCGTCATTCATGAATAAATGAAGAGGGTAATCGATGTTGTGGTGTAAGAGGAATAAAACACTTGGGGATGTGCTGTTATAGGAACATAATTAACTCTGATGTTGAATAAAACCCCTCAGTGTGGATTATTTTCCTACAGCGCAGTCAGAAGTGTGTTATTATTTATACATGTTATATTTATAAAATATTTATGAATGCTCTCCTGTAATTGTTAGAATTTGAAATATAATATTTTGGTCTTTTATGCAGTGAAGTGTAAAACTGCTTATTTAATAACATTTCTGTCAGCTGTTAAATGAAATGATTGCAGTGTTAATCTCTCAGTGTTCAGGTGATTCAGCAGGTCAGGTGAGGAAGTGGGCATGGCTCACTGTAGAGTATTGGGAGGGGCTTCAGTAGCTTATTGTAATAAACTGTAAATAGAGATATAAACGACTGACGCAGATCCGAGTGTTTCAGGATTTATGCACAGACACGCCCCCTGCGCTCCTATTGGCTGTATGCAAATTCACTAATAGATTGTAAAATAATATTCAGAACTTTAGCTGTGTATGCTAACCTCGCTAAACATTAAAAATCAAAATATACAGCTTGGTGTTGGGGACAAAACATCACTAAGTAGTGCGTACTACAGGAAGTGACAGTCCAGTGTTCCGGTCAGAGTGTCCACTTCACTCCTTAAAAACTTAATAATAATAATAAAAACAATAACAACAATAATAATAACAATAATAATAATAATAAGAAGAAGAACAACAACAACCCAGCTGTGTGTGTGTTATCGCTCCTGGTCTGTGTCGAGGTTGTTCAGCAGGTACGAGTCCATGTGGCTCTGCACAACCTGAACATCACAAACACACAGAACTCAACATTACACAACAGGAAGTCAACATCACCATTATTACACAGTATTACACAACAGTGTGTGTGTGTGGGTTTGTGTGTGTGGTTGTGTGAGAGTGTGAGTGTGTGTGAGAGTGTGTGTGTGTGTGTGAGAGAGAGAGAGAGAGAGAGAGAGGGTGTGTGTTTATGTGTGTTTAAGATAGTGTGTGTACGTGCCTGTGTGTGTGGCGAGAGAATCTGAACTGATCTGTGAGTGAAAGTTAAGCTCATTTCCATCATCACTCCTTAACTGCAGGACGCATGCAGGACTTTTACATGTTGCTAAACTCCACATCTCCATTAAAACCAGAATAAAGATGAAGATAAATGTAAGAATGTAAGCAGATGTAAGAAGATAATAAAGATAAAGATGGTGTGCACTTACTGTGGAAGTTTCCTGAACTAAAGCAGCTTGCAACAACATTTAACACAAGACTTCAAATCCAGCTCATTACATTAATTACAGCTCATAAAAACCCCATAAATATTATCATATACACTCTACAGTCACACCAGCTTAGCTAATTAGCTAACATGCTAAATGAATTATTGTTAGTGTTAGTTTGTGAAATAATTAGCAGCATATAGCACTGAAGTTTTATTAAGTAAACAAATACAAACTAAAATCTCATTTTAGGTGTAGAAAATGTTCTAAATGTTCATTTTGCTGCCTATGTAGCATGCTAACAAGCTAACTAGCTAATGTCACTCGTATATATAAACAGGGAGAAGTGTATCATTGTGGAAGTTATAAAAACTGATATATATATATATATATATATATATATATATATATATATATATATATATATATATATTATATACATACAGTATCTCACAAAAGTGAGTACACCCCTCACATTTTTGTAAATATTTGATTATAGCTTTTCATTTGACAACACTGAAGAAATGACACTTTGCTACAATGTAAAGTAGTGAGTGTACAGCTTGTGTAACAGTGTAAATTTGCTGTCCCCTCAAAATAACTCAACATACAGCCATTAATGTCTAAACCACTGGCAACAAAAGTGAGTACACCCCTAAGTGAAAATGTCCAAATTGGGTCCAGTTAGCCATTTTCCCTCCCCGGTGTCATGTGACTTGTTAGTGTTACAAGGTCTCACATAAAAGAAGTGAATGGGGAGCAGGTGTGTTAAATTTGGTGTCATCGCTCTCACACACCCTCATACTGGTCACTGGAAGTTCAATATGGCACCTCATGGCAGAGAACTCTCAGGATCTGAAAAAAATAATTGTTGCTCTACATAAAGATGGCCTAGGCTATAAGAAGATTGCCAAGACCCTGACACTGAGCTGCAGAACGGTGGCCAAGACCATATAGCGGTTTAACAGGACAGGTTCCACTCAGAACAGGCCTCGCCATGGTCAACCAAAGAAGTTGAGTGCATGTGCTCAGCGTCATATCCAGAGGTTGTCTTTGGGAAATAGACGTATGAGTGCTGCCAGCATTGCTGCAGAGGTTGAAGTGGCGGGGGGTCAGCCTGTCAGTGCTCAGACCACACGCCACACACTGCATTAAAATGGCCTGCATGGCTGTCGTCCCAGAAGGAAACGTCTTCTAAAGATGGTGCACAAGAAAGCCCGCAAAGAGTTTGCTGAAGACAAGCAGACTAAGGACATGGATTACTGGAACCATGTCCTGTGGTCTGATGAGACCAAGATAAACTTATTTGGTTCAGATGGTGTGAAGCGTGTGTGGCGGCAACCAGGTGAGGAGTACAAAGACAAGTGTGTCTTGCTTACAGTCAAGCATGGTGGTGGGAGTATCATGGTCTGGGGCTGCATGAGTGCTGCCGGCACTGGGGAGCTACAGTTCATTGAGGGAACCATGAATGCCAACACGAACCGTGAAATACTGAAGCAGAGCATGATCCCCTCCCTTTGGAGACTGGGCCGCAGGGCAGTATTCCAGCATGATAACGACCCCAAACAGACCTCCAAGACGTGACCACTGCCTTGCTAAAGAAGCTGAGGGTGAAGGTGATGGACTGGCCAAGCATGTCTCCAGACCTATTGAGCATCTGTGGGGCATCCTCAAACGGAAGGTGGAGGAACACAAGGTCTCTAACATCCACCAGCTCTGTGATGTCATCATGGAGGAGTGGAAGAGGACTCTAGTGGCAGCCTGTGAAGCTCTGGTGAACTCCGTGCCCAAGAGGATTAAGGCAGTGCTGGAAAATAATGGTGGCCACACAAAATATTGACACTCTGGGCCAATTTGGACATTTTCACTTAGGGGTGTACTCACTTTTGTTGCCAGCGGTTTAGACATTAATGGCTGTGTGTTGAGTTATTTTGAGGGGACAGCAAATTTACACTGTTACACAAGCTGTACACTCACTACTTTACATTGTAGCAAAGTGTCATTTCTTCAGTGTTGTCACATTAAAAGATATAATCAAATATTTACAAAAATGTGAGGGGTGTACTCACTTTTGTGAGATACTATAAAAGTCTGTTATATATATATATAACAGACTTTTATTAGCACACATTTATTAAAATCTATTTTATATTGTTCTGTACAGTCATGTCAGTTTGCTAATTGGCTAAAATGCTAACTAGTTGGCATTAGTTAATTAGTTTGATAACTAGCTGTTATCTAAAAGCTAGTTTTTGAAACATTTAACAAAAGGACTAATTTTAGAAGTATATAATATATGTATATTTTACTTTATTTAACTCAGTAGTAAAAGAGTTTCAGGTACAAACATGTTTGTAATTCACTTCTTTTTATTTTCCCCAAAGACAAACATGGACAATGTGCGTTTACTTCAGAATTTACAGCCTTGAATAAAACTTTAATTTAATTTAAACTCTACATTATTCTGCAGTTATAAGCACATGTGCACCTCAGTGCCCGTAAACATGTGAACAAAAATCAGGTGTTTAACTTAATAAATCTCACACAGATTCTAAAATACAATTTATGTTAAATCTAATAAAAAAAACAACAACAAAAAAACCAAATTCACACTTATGAAGAGTTTTGCCTTTTACTTAGGAACAGAAACTGTACAGAAATGCATTCTGGATAAAATTTTGTAACAAACTTTACTCGAGAGAAAAATAACAGAACGGCCCTTAAAATGGAGGCCAAGGGGACTCCGCCAAGGGGATGCTGCCAAGGGGACGCCGCCAAGGGGACGCCACCAAGGGGAAGTTGTGTGTTAATAGATTACATATTGACCTCAATGTGACAATACTCTCTCTTTATTTACATATTTATATTTTCATGAATAATTAATTAAAGCTGCAGTTGAAGTGTGAAACTAACATGAAACATTTTACGATCTGTTAAAATCATCCAGTTTGAGTTTCAGTGACCTACTGATTATTTTATTTAGGTCTATTAATAAATTATTTATTCCTAAAAATACTTATAAATACATATTTTAGGTATTATCCGCTATGCTAGCGCTAATCCAGCATTATGTATAATCATAAGGAAACAATATCGTAAAAGAAATTAAACACATTTCCAACAGTAAATATAACGTTATTGGACAGATATAAATTATTAAACAGATATGAATGAACAGGACATTCAATTTATTCCTCCTTTCACATAACAAAACAGAAATTAAATCTGGAATCTAAAATCACAGCAAATCAAACACTACGTTTAATAAAACCACAGAACGTTACATTGGCATTACTGCTAATTAGCGTGTTTTCAACATACAGTCAGGTCCATAAGTATTTGGACAGCGAGGCAGTAATGTTGCCTCTGTAAATCACCACACTGAATTTAAAATGAAATAATCCGGATGTGATTTGACTCTCAGCTTTAATTCAAGGGGTTTAACAAAAATATTGCATGAACTGTTTAGGAATTACAGCCATTTATTACAAAGTCTGTCCATTTTCACAGGCTCAAAAGTAATTGGACAGTTAAATTCAGTTTTATTTGTATAGCATGTTTAACAGTGGAAATTGTCCCAGAACAGCTTTACAGAAATATATAAATTCAGGATATAGATGTTAAACATATGAATTTATCCAGTTGACTGATGAGCAGTTTCATAACTGTTTCCTCGTTATTTCATGACCGGCTGTGGCTCAGGTGGGAGAGCGGAGTGTCCACTAATCACACTTCAATCACATCCTGATCATTTCATTTTAAATCCATTGTGGTGGTGTACAGAGGCAACATTACTGCCTTGCTGTCCAAATACTTATGGAACTCACTGTAAATACAGTACAGCGGCTCAGGGTGTGTTGTGTAGATCAGATACAGAGCGTTTCATTTCATTTCACTAATTATCCAGCAGATTTAATGAGAAACAATGTTTTTAAACTTTTAATCTTGTAAGCATTGAAACGTTTTTACGAAAATCCTGTAACGGTTTAATTCAGTATAAATTCACAGTTTATCACAGTGTAAATTCTACAGATTTCTATACCAGGTGTGTAAACCAGGTGTGTACGTGTCAGAGAGCGAAATTCACCAGAGCTTTAAACAAATGATTTAATAATAACTCATTAATTAGACAATAATTGTGTGCATTTTAGTATATTCTCATACACCTGGTGTTCATAACGACATCAGTGTTCAGGATCATTAATATCTATAAAACACTGCAGTACACACACGCGCACACCTATACACCAGTCTCTGTGTGTGTTTACTGTTTCAGGAATGTTTTGTTCTGAAGAGGTAAAAGTTAGTGTGTGTGTGTGTGTGTGTGTGTGTGTGTGTGTGGTTTAGGAGTCATACTCCAGCTGTTCCTCTATGAGCACAGTGGGTGGGTTTCTTACCCTGCCACAAACATCCACACAGGACACGCCCAGAGCGATCAGACACCGCCATGCCTACAGGAAACACAACCATATTTAGTTTTAAAGCACATATCACACACAAACACAATTCAGAGTGTTTTACTGAAATAAAACTGAAAAGAAAAAAAAATCCTCCTAAATATCTAAATAATTAAAAAAAAAGAAGCGTTAAGCGTGGGCTGAAAGTGGATCTACCACAGCATGGCTCAGTTCTAGAATCTGATTGGTCAGAAGGTGCTTTATTTTTGTTTAAAACATTTAACTGTTGATGTGAAGTCTTTTCATTAGGAGACATTAATTTAACATTTATGGAAGGAGTCTCCAATGTCAGTGCCTCAGTCAATTAATCCACTTCGAGGGGTAAGAGGCAGGGGCTATTATGGTGTAACAGCACGCGCTGGGGTAAGAGGCAGGGGTTATTATCGTGTAACAGCACGCGCTGGGGTAAGAGGCAGGGGTTATTATCGTGTAACAGCACGCCTGGGGTAAGAGGCAGGGGTTATTATGGTGTAACAGCACACCTGGGGTAAGAGGCAGGGGTTATTATCGTGTAACAGCACGCCTGGGGTAAGAGGCAGGGGTTATTATCGTGTAACAGCACGCCTGGGGTAAGAGGCAGGGGTTATTATCGTGTAACAGTACGCGCTGGGGTAAGAGGCAGGGGTTATTATCGTGTAACAGCACGCGCTGGGGTAAGAGGCCGGGGTATTATTATCGTGTAACAGCACGCGCTGGCGTAAGAGGCAGGGGTTATTATCGTGTAACAGCACGCGCTGGGGTAAGAGGCAGGGGTTATTATCGTGTAACAGCACACGCTGGGGTAAGAGGCAGGGGTTATTATCCACAGCGACTGAGTGATTTATTACCACGCAGTTTAGAGTAGCTAACAACACGTTTACTAAATATATAATCTATACCTTTAATACCAGACTACTGACTACTAAATACCAGATTAATTGTACTGATACACTGAAGAAATCTGTGACTTCATTACGCTTAATAACAGAGCGATGATCAGGAGACAACTGAGCTCACAGGTGTGTTTCCTTCAGTTACATGGATGTTCAAATTGTTTTGCTCTTCACTGTGAACCACACTCATCCTTTGTTGGTTGTTGTTGTGTTACTGTATGTGTGTGTGTGTGTGTGTGTGTGTGTGTGCGTGTGTGTGAGAGAGAGTTACCCACCAGGTAAATGACGAAGCAGAGGTAAGCGATGGAGAGCAGAGCAGCAAAGACGTAGAGCAGCACACTTTTCAGAGCCGTCACATACACCACCACAAAGTACAGATTAATGGCACACACCAACAGGATGGTGAGACCACCTCCGATCTTCCAGAACCTGCACACCCATCCACACACACACACACGCACAATTATATCATCAGAATATTGTAAAGAGTCTCACTGCATCAGTCTGATACAGACAGCCAGAGGGCGCTGTCTCACTACTGTCTCTCTGTCTCCCACCCAAGCCATATGCATTTTCAATCAATAATATGTAATAATTACAGTGTGTGTGTGTGTGTATGTGTGTGTGCACGTGAGAGAGAGAGATAGACATACAGGCCATTGGCGAAGTCGTTCATGATGGGTGTGAGGCTGGTGAAGGTCAGTATGGGGATCAGAGCAAACGGGAGCTGTGTGTGATACAAAACACATGAGGAAATAAACACACACACCTCTCTACAATTACATACACTAATCCCCCCCCCACACACACCTCTCTACAATTACACACACTAATCCCCCCCTACACACACACCTCTCTACAATTACACACACTAATCCCCCCCTACACACACACCTCTCTACAATTACACACACTAATCCCCCCCCCAACACACACACACAAACAGATGATCACACATCAACATGTTATTATAAACATCTGTGTAGGATGAACTGGTTAACTCGCACACTGGCGTGGTTAATTCACACACTGAACTGGTTAACTCGCACACTGGACTGGTTAACTCGCACACTGGCACTGGTTAACTCGCATGCTGGACTGGTTAACCTGGACTGGTTAACTCGCACACTGGACTGGTTAACTCGCACACTGGACTGGTTAACTCGCACACTGAACTGGTTAACTCACCTGCATGCTCTGCAGTACATTGAGGAAATCATTCATGCCAGTTAAATGTGTAACATCCTGGAATATGGCCACGAGCAGCGTGGGGAAGATCGCGATGGAGCGTGTTAACAACACACGCGCAAACCGAGACCAGCGAAGGTTCAGAAAACCCTGAGAGAGAGAGAGAGAGCGAGAGAAGGGGGGGGGGGGGGAGACTATATTACTACTTTATTACATTACCATTTACAAAGATTTTCATTATTAAAGTTAATTATGCACACAAACGCTGAAGCACAGAGTTGTATAGAACGTCTCTGTACTCTGTAACTGTACAGTTTCCCTTCGCTGGACTAAGAAACCCAAACACTGCTGCTCCAGCATAACGACATTCCTGTACACAAAGCGAGCTCCATGAAGACACAGTGTGTGAAGGTTGGAAGAAGGTGGAAGAACTGTAGAGTCCTGCACAAAACCCTGACCTCAACCCCACTGAACATCTTTTGGGATGAACTGGAACACCGACTTCATGCAGTTATTGCATTCAAGGGATATTAAACCAAATATTAAGTTTTATTTACATTAAGAATATCTGCTCCAGTACTTTTGCACACCTAAAAACTAGGTGGTCTGCCACCAAAGGTGCCATGTTCCAATTAGTTTAATTAGCATCTAGATGCATATATCAGGAAATGAAGCTGAAATTCTGATCTAATGTCTCATTCATCATCTGATCTCAAATGCAAATGTCTTCAGTGTATAGCGAATTGGCCTCATGTTCCAATATTTTTGGAGGACACTGTACATACATGTAGTGTGTGTATGTGTAGTGTGTGTATATGTAGTGTGTGTATGTGTAGTGTGTGTGTGTACGTGTAGTGTGTATACGTGTAGTGTATGTATGTGTATGTGTAGTGTGTGTATGCATAGTGTGTGTATGCGTAGTGTGTGTATGCGTAGTGTGTATATGTGTAGTGTGTATGAGTAGTGTGTGTATGTGTAGTGTGTGTATGCGTAGTGTGTATATGTGTAGTGTGTATATGTGTAGAGTGTGTATGAGTAGTATGTGTATGTGTAGTGTGTATGTGGGTGGTGTGTACATGTGTAGTGTGTGTATGTGTAGTGTGTGTATGAGTAGTGTGTGTATGTGTAGTGTGTGTATAATAACTGACCTCCATGACGAACTGGCCGGAGTAGGTCCCTGTCATGGTGGAGCTCTGACCCGCTGCCAGAATCCCCACCGCCCAGATATACAGTGCTGCAGGCCCAAAGAAACAGCCCAGGACCACACCCTGATAAACAGACACACACACACACACACTTTATCAGGCTGCATGTGTCTATCAGTCTGTGTGTGTGTGTGTGTGTGTGTGTGTTGTACCCCTTTGTAGATGTCGACTTGCAGCGTGTTGTTGTTGAGCGGGAACAGGTTTGAGTGTATACTTCCAGTCTGATTACACTGCTGATTCTATATACACACACACACACACAGAAAGTTTATTACAGGTCCAGAAACACGTTTAAAAGTTAAAAGGTGCACATTTAAATCACAACAGCGAGATGTGTAATAACATAATACATTCTCTCTCTCTCTCTCTCTCTCTCTCTCTCTCTCTCTCACACACACACACACACACACACACACACACACACACACACACTCACACACACACTCACACACACAGGTGTAGCCGTTAGCGAGTCTCTCACCACTTCCATGTTGGTTTTATTGTAGAAGGCCTCAGCGAACACGGCCACCACGAACACGTTGATGAGGAAGGAGATGAAGAGCGCAATGCAGGACTCGATAAAGAAATATTTATTCGCCTCCTTCACCTCCCTCTTGTTTGCTCGATCCACCTGTCGCGACTGTAAACAACACAATACAACACAACACATCAAAGGCTCATTAACACGTTCATTAATTATTCACATCTCATTAAACACAGTCAGGTTCCACAGTCTGAGAATGAACACTGGTTTATGTTATAGCAGATCTCCTGCAGAGGCACTGTAAGTGTCTCAGGAGTGTGTGTTGATCTGTGTGTGTGTTCCTGCGTGTATAAACACCTCACACAGAATAAACACGAACACACAGATCCATTACCTTAACGAGGGCAGAGTGCAGGTAGATGTTATGAGGCATTATAACAGCTCCAACAATCCCAACTGCCTGCTCTAACTGCACAGGACCACAGCCCTGACAGTACGGAACAAACAGCCCCTTTAACACCGCGCCCTGGTCCGGGGCCACACGCACATACTGCGGGACACAATTACACACGGTTACACTAAACAAACAATATATACCTGCACACAGCACAGAAAAAAACATTACACACACACACACACACACACACACACAGCACAGAAAAAAAACATTACACACACACACACACACACAGCACAGAAAAAAAACATTACACACATAATAAACACTATTAAAAGTACACAAATAAACACTATTAAAAGTAACATTTCATATTAAAACACATTAAAAACAAACACAAAACACACATTATTAATTACTAAAACATGCAAATGAACATAACTGAAGAGAAAATTGAGAACATTTTAAACACTCATTGTTTTTACCTGGTAGCCGAAGGTCACTGCCATGATGGTGATGAGGAAACCAAAGAAAGCTTCCAGTTTACGCAAACCTTTCATAACGACATCATCACAGTATAATGAGACGCAATCAGAAGCGTACACACGCTCTTAATTTCATTTCATTATTATGACTATTTTATGAAGGTTTAGTCTGTGGAACGCACCGTATTTATCCAGAAACAGGAAAACAAACGTATCAACAATGGTGATGAGTACTCCGGCCCACAGAGGGATCCTGAAGTGAGGAATCAATCAATTCAATTATTTTCATTTATCAATTAACAATAACAATAATAATAATAATAATAATAAACGTTCTTACCTGCCCACAGACAGCAGGTTGAAGGCGATGGCACAGCCGATCACTTCCTGCATGTCAGAGCCAATGATGGCCAGCTCAACCATCAACCACAGGATGATCCGAGGAACCTGACGAGGAAATCAGTTACAGAATGACATCATTATCATCATCTTCATCACCATTACCATCATCATCATCATCCTCTTTCTCATGCTACGTGTGTTACAGTGTTGTGTTACAGCGTGGTATTACAGCATGGCGTTACAGTGTGGTGTTACAGCGTGGCGTTACAGCAGAGTGTTACAGCAGAGTGTTACAGCGTGGTGTTACAGTAGAGTGTTACAGTGTGGCGTTACAGCGTGGCGTTACAGTGTGGCATTACAGCAGAGTGTTACAGCGTGGCGTTACAGCGTGGTATTACAGCAGAGTGTTACAGCATGGCGTTACAGTAGAGTGTTACAGCAGAGTGTTACAGCGTGGCGTTACAGCAGAGTGTTACAGCATGGCGTTACAGTAGAGTGTTACAGCAGAGTGTTACAGCGTGGCGTTACAGCAGAATGTTACAGTATGGCATTATAGCATGGCGTTACAGCGTGGCATTACAGCAGAATGTTACAGCGTGGCGTTACAGCAGAGTGTTACAGCAGTGTTACAGTGTGGCGTTACAGTAGAGTGTTACAGCGTGGCATTACAGTAGAGTGTTATAGTAGAGTATTACAGCATGGCGTTACAGTAGAGTGTTACAGCGTGGCATTACATTACAGCATTGTGTTACAGCATTGTGTTACAGCGTTAAAGTAAACTCACAGTGGGATATTGTCGATGACAAACTTCAGCTAAATGCATCCCTGTAACAACGCCGAGCCGAGCAGCCAGACGCTGCAGGAGGAGACCAATGATGGTGGCACCGAGGAGCACCCACAGGAGCTAAAGCAATAAAAATGCAATAAAAATGTTTTTTGGAGGCAAACAGAGTTTAAAATACTAGACCTTTGTGTGAGAAAGATGTAAAAGAGAAACATGGTTCCGACGAGGAGAAAGTTCAGTTTTCAGAAGACTAGTAAAGAGAAAATGTCCAAAATCTGACCATGTGAACAGTTTAAGGCCAAAACACACACATATATAATCAAATATCAAATCAGATATAACTCAGGCTCATGCATTCACATCAACGTTAAAAGTAATATATTTATATAATTAGGTCTGAGAGATAGAGCGAGTAAACGACAATAAATAAAGTCTTCACCTTAAACCCCGCTACAGCTCCTGACTGAAGGTCTGACTCGATGTTCCCGGGGTCTAAATAAGCGATGCTCATCAGGAAACCCGGTCCGGTGAAGGCCCAAAGCTTCCGGAAACTAAAAACCTGCAGAACAGCGACCGGGGAAGGGGGGGGGTGGAAGAGAGAGAGGGGGGGAAAATAGGGAGAGAGAGAGAGAGAGAGGGAGGGGTGGAAGGGAGAGAGGGGGGGAAATAGGGAGAGAGAGAGAGAGAGAGAGAGAGAGAGGGAGGGGAAGGGACAGAGGAGGTGAGAGGGAGAGGGAGAGAGAGAGAGAGGGGAGGGGAAGGGAGGGGGGGAGGGGAAGGGGGGGGAGGGAGAGAGAGAGGGGAGGGGAGGGGAAGAGCGGGAGAGAGAGAGAGAAAGAGGGGGGGAGGGAGAGAGAGAGAGAGGGGAAGAGAGGGAGAGAGAGAGAGAGGGGAAGAGAGAGAGAGAGGGGGGGAGACAGAGAGAGAGAGGGGAGGGGAAGAGAGAGAGAGAGAAAGAGAGAGTCCACCACAAACTGATTTTAAACACAACCCAAAAACCCAAACGCCTATCACTTTATTAATTAGAAATATACATTGTTATTATTATTATTATTATTATTATTATTATTATTAATAATAATTAGGAATGTTATCCTCCCACCTGTGTGACATCTTCAGGTACCGGAACTTTCTCCTCGAAGTATGTGGAGATGTTGGACTGCTCCTCAGACGGACTGATGGAGCTGTAGATGGTCTGAATCACACCGTTGTGATCGGGGGACAACTCTAACAGGAAATTAAACAACGTTCAGTTATAAACACTGAGAAGGAAACTGAACACTTTAAAGAGGATGTGTAGTTGTGATGTCCAATCAGATGTGACCCTGTGGTCATGTGACCTGTGAGAGAGCCAGCTAACGGATTTTAAACATGTATAATGTGTGAAATAGTGATTTATCCCGCTTCATGATTACTGTGGTTTACAGAGTCTCCACACATACACACTCATTCACACTCTCATACACTCACTCACTCTCACTCACTCACACACTCACTCACTCACTCTCATACACTCACTCACTCACACTCTCATACACTCACTCACTCAGACACTCTCATACACTCACTCACTCAGACACTCTCATACACTCACTCACTCACACTCTCATACACTCACTCACTCAGACACTCTCAGACACTCTCATACACTCACTCACTCAGACACTCTCATACACTCACTCACTCACACTCTCATACACTCACTCACTCAGACACTCTCATACACTCACTCACTCACACTCTCATACACTCACTCACTCAGACACTCTCATACACTCACTCACTCACACTCTCATACACTCACTCACTCAGACACTCTCATACACTCACTCACTCACACTCTCATACACTCACTCACTCAGACACTCTCAGACACTCTCATACACTCACTCACTCAGACACTCTCATACACTCACTCACTCACACTCTCATACACTCACTCACTCAGACACTCTCATACACTCACTCACTCAGACACTCTCATACACTCTCATACACTCACTCACTCATTCTCACACTCACTCACTCACACTCTCATACACTCACTCACTCTCACTCACTCATACACACTCACTTACTCACACACTCTCTTACTCACTCTCACACACACACACACTCTCATACACTCACTCACTCTCACACACACACTCACACTCACTCACTCACACTCATACACTCAATCATTCTCACTCTCTCACACACACACACTCATACTCTCACACTCACTCACTCTCATACACTCACTCACACACACTCACTCTCATACACTCACTCTCATACACTCACTCACGCTCATACACTGTCACACACTCACACACACACTCACTCACACACTCTCATACTCACTCACACACACTCTCACTCCCACACACTCATACACTCACTCACACACTAACACACACTATACACTGTACACTTGTGTTGTAATGCTGATTGCGGTTTGGGACACGACCCTGGAACAGATTTAATGACGTCTGCACTTTATGTGGCCTTGAACAGAGAGAATAAACCACGTGGAATTACACAACGCCGGACGTGTTTCTGCTTAGTGCTCAGGAATGTGTTCTAATAAAACCCCACACAGTGTGTGTGTGTGTGTGTGTGTGTGTGTGAGAGAGAGAGTGAGTGAGTGTGACAGTGGGTGAATTGTCGCTGTAATTCTCTCTCGTGATTAAATCTGTAATAAAGCAGTAATTATTCTTCCTGTCAGCAGATGAACAGGAAATATATGAGATTATAGAAAGCAATAAAATGTAAAGAGCTCAGGTTTTACAGCATCATCATCATCTTCATCATCTTCAAGTTCATAATCTGTGCTGCAGTAAAAATGTACAGCTGAAAATGGACAAAAATGACACTGGCAGTTTTCAGGTCAGAATTGTGACTCGTGTTCGTTTAATCCAAATCCCAGGTTTATATTAATGCGCTCCTTGTTCTAATACATCACTGTTTCTATAGCAACAACTCATACACACGCACGTGTACTGAGAATAATAACATCATCAGTGTCTATTACACTGTGTGTGTGTGTGTGTGTGTGTGTGTGTGTGGTGTGTGTTTGTTTTAATAATGTAGAGAAAAGCAAGAGTCAGCGTGAGATTCTTCCTGAACTATTATTATGTGGATTTAGTGTTGAATTATTATTTACACACTGACAGACCACACACACACACACACACACACACACACACACACACACACCGAGCCTCATTTATCAAGCTGGATTTATTCGTAAATCATTCACAAGAATGTACACACGACATTTGGTTTTCATGAGAAATGTTCAAGACTCAGAGCTCCATCCAGGACATTTAGTGAAGACCAGATGTTTTATTTTACCATCATTAATTAAAAAATATAAAAATAAAGAAAGTGAACCAACACACACATAAACTAATAGAAATAAAAGGAATCAGTCGGTTATGATACGATCCATATGGACAACAGGAGAGGGAATTACGTAAGGCTGCTGTTTATAGACTAGAGTTCAGCCTTCAACACCATCGTCCCTCACTGGGGCACCACGGCCTGGACCAGGCTAACGGTCACTCCAGCAACATCAACAAAACCAAGCAGCTGGTGGTGGACTTCAGGAAGAGGCAGCAGAGGAACTACACCCCACTGGAGATTGGCGGGACCCGTGTGGAGAGTACACATCTCTGAGGACCTGACCTGGACTCATCACAATAAAGCTCAGGTGAAAAAAACCAGACAAGGGTTGTACCATCTGAGACTGCTGAGGAGATGCAGGGTCTCCACAAAGATCCTGAAAACTTTATATACTAGGGCTAAAGAAAGTTTACTGACTCAGTGCATCTCAGCGCGGTACAGAACCTGCTCAATCCAGGACCTCAAAGCCCTGCAGAGAGCGGTGCGTTTAGCTGATCACATCTCCAGGTCTGCTCTCTCTGTGTACATCTACACCAGACCCCCCCACACCCTCTCTCCCATATTAATAATAATAAATATTATTGGTATAAAAGTGAGTCAAAATAACCTCCACTTCAGTCTTTCAGTCTTTATCCTGATGGCTTATTTCATGCTCCCAGCTGTCTGTGCACTTTACCTTTTATGGAGTTTTGTGGGCGTCTCTACAAGTAAATGAGCTGAGTCAGGAACGCGTTTTGTACTTTACGGTGATCAAAATACGCACGAGTACGAAGAAAATCTGCATTTCTGAGTTTCGGCTCATGCACACACTTACACACAACTTTTACTGAAAGATAAACGAGTCCCGATGCGGTTAATATCCCCTCCTGCCATAATTCTCTCTCTCTCTGCTGTGTGTGTAACAGATCAGATAGCATGAGAACAGATAGAACTGTGTGTGTGTGTGTGTGTGTGTGTGTAATGTGATAACATTAATCTAATCCTCACCTTCCACACAGTTGGAGTCTTTATTCCGCCTCATGGTGGAGTTTCTGTCACGAGCACAGTCTGAGAGAGAGAGAGAGAGAGAGAGAGAGAGAGAGAGAGAGAGAGAGAGAGAGGTTGAACAATATTTGATACATTTTCATGTACAAATATAGAAACAGATTTTAAAAAGTATCTGAAAAATTTTAATAAATGTGAAACTCTGCCCACTTTTCTGTTTTAATTTATAAAATACTGACACAAACACCAGCACAGGAATTTACTCACTTCATCTTCACTATCACACACAAACAGACAACACTAACACTGATAACAATAACGGAACACACACACACACACAAGGTTTATTGGTTTTGTCAGCAGAATTGCTATTGTAATCGGGCTACAGTTTAGTAATTTAATCATGGGGCGGAGTCGCTCTGTGCCAGAACCATAGAATTTGCATAATATTTCTTCCATCGTGTTCTCCTGAATTCCCACTTCATCACTTCACCACTTTCTCACTTCATCACTTCAAGTGCAGAACAAAAGCATCTAATTTCAGTTATTTATAACTTAATAAGTAATTTAATGCAGACCCTGACTCTCTCTCTCCCTGACTCTCTCTCTCTCTCTCTCCCTGACTCTCTCTCTCTCTCTCTCTCTCTCTGACTCTCTCTTTGACTCTCTCTCTCTCTCCCTGACTCTCTCTCTCTCTCCCTGACTCACTCTCTCTCTCTCTCTCTCTCTCTCTGACTCTCTCTCTCTCTCTCTCTCTCTCTCTCCCTGACACTCTCTCTCTCTCTCTCTCTCTCTCTCCCTGACTCTCTCTCTCTCTCGTCCTGGGAGCTTCTGTTACTGATGAACAGTGGTGAGATGTTCTGAATCTGATTCTTCATCCACATGTGCCAGACTCGGCGTACTGGGATGTCAAGTTCTCCACAGAGCTCTTCTACCCAATGGGCTGAACTTTCCCCAGACAGGAGTGATGTTTACAGTCTCCTGCTAACCATCTTCATATGTTCCGGATGTTTCCTCAGACTTTTAGCCTCGACTCACCAGGTTTCCTCTTTTACGCTGTTTTAGCCAGACGAGACATTCTTCTTAAGCAGAAACACGTCTGGATCCAGGAAATATTCTTGCTGTATAATACTCTTGAGCAGTTAAGACGCTCGCTCCCAGGTTTATAAAATCTGGAAGCCTCTAACACTTCATCACAGACTGCTGCTCTCCTGATCCTCGTGGTGATGCTCTATAACCGAGTGCTAACGAGACCTAACAGAGAGAGGGACGACCCCTGCTTTTAGTGTTTCTTGTTTATGTTTTGTCTCCTCCTTCCAGGCTGTGGGTAAATGCTTCTGTAATTATGTGGAATTCAGAATGCGAGGGTTTAAAGTTGAGTTTTATTTTCCACTGAACGTAACATCACGTACTGTCTCGTTAAATACCAATAAAAAGACCAGCGGCCTGTACCATGAAGCTAGTTGAACAAACTCAGGGTTACGGGATTAGTTATTGTTACCATGACGCCGGTGATCAGCTTTCTCAGTAAACTCAGGCTTTGGTCCTTAAATTCGGATTAGTCCACGAGCGCATGCACACCGAACGGCCAATAGCGTTCAACACGGGGAAAAGCAGGTGTGTATACCTCCTGTTAAACAGTAGGAAATGATTATGGGGAAATATGAGGAATTTAAATCTACACTAACCACAAACAGCAGCAGCGTCTCGACCGCCAAAGAACTTTACTGAGTGTGTAAATGTATCATTTTACCTTTACAGGCTCACAGTCAGAATAAACGGATTGAACACTTATAACCCGACATCTTTCATGTCACTTCATTTAATACAAGTATAAACAGTTTTTATTAAATATTTCAAAAATAAAGATCAATTTGTGAAAATATATTAGGTCTGAATTAACACCACCACATGCAAATATGTACCACTCTCAAAGAACTGCACAGCAGCAGGTACTGTCTGCGCTACAGGAAGAGCTTCGGAGTGTCAGATTTTTAACGTGCGGCTCGAGAAGTTCACAAAGATACGAGATTCTGCGGAAAATCTATATTTTTCATGAAGGTAAGTATCAGGGATATCCAGGGGATTTTGTTTATCCCTAAAAACTCTTTCTCTGTGAAGTTCTCTTCTTACAGTTTACACTGAGAAGTCCACAGGATCACGAAGAAACGGTGAAGCCACTGCAACTGAGTTACTGAGTTGTGCAACTGCACAGCTGAATTAGTTGCGTCATTTACATGTCACTTTGCTCACAGCTGATTCGTCCAAGGGTTTGAGTTCTTTTACTCAGAACACAGCCTGCCCCGGAGTGTAAGTTACTATGGCGATGAACACGAGCCACTTTCATGGTACCTAAAACCCAGGGTCAGCACAAAGTACCTACAAACTCACCTGTAGAGCCACCTAAACCTGCTTCATGGTACAGGCCCCCGGGAAAGAAAATAATTTACATATTCAAACGCAAAAAACCCACATATTTAAACATTGAATGTGTGACACACTGACACACACACACACACACACACACAGTGACACGCTCACACACAGAGACACACATACAGTGACACACACACACACACAGTGACACACACACACTGTGACACACACACACACAACGAGTGCGATTTAATCCCATCAACACTGATCTCTCCGTACTGTGACCCCACATGCAAAACACTCATTTAAAAAATGGCAATAATTTACCACTGAGTACATCAACACACACACACACACATATACATACATACATACATACATACATACACACACAAACATACACAAATATATACACATACATACATACATACACACACACATACATACATACACACACACACAAATATATACACATACATACATACACACACATACACAAATATATACACATACATACATACACAC
>NC_071275.1:12294014-12329014 GCF_023375685.1 Ictalurus furcatus | reverse complement strand
GGATTTTGGTGCCGTGGACGACGCTGAAGAACAGACTTGGGCATGAGCGCTAGTGATCTCAGATAAACTGTCAGAAGGTCTGGAGTGAGAAGAACGATCTGCAGGTAACAGAGGAGACGGAAAGGTGGAAGACACACAGTCAGGAGGACGAGGAGATATCTCAGAGTGTGAAGTGGAAAATAAACTAGAAGTTAACTCTTCTTTACTTAGTGTGTGGTGAAAGTCAGGTGAGGGAGATGTTATACCTTCATGATCTTCTTGCTCAAATAACTCACTAGAGCTACGAAACAGGACTGGACCAAGATTCTGTAGATCATCTAAAAGGGTGTCTTTCTTTGAACTAGCTTCTTGCTCAAGTGTCTCAGGATTTTCCTCAATGTTCTCCAGAAGGTTAGGGCTGAAATTCTTCATGTCAGTGGTTTCAGGATGTTTGCCTTCATTAAAATTATAAACACACTGATCGACATGTCCAAGGAGGTTCTCCTCACCTTTCTCATCAAAACACTCTCTAATATCTGTTACAGTGAAGGAATGATGAAGATTATTTACATCCCTTGAGAGGTTCTTTTCAGCGAGAGCATCCTCTTGGTCACATGACTCGCTTGTGTTTTTCATACTGTTACCGGGGAGAGTTTGGTAAAGATTATTTGCATCATGTTTTGCATATGAAAGTCTGTCCTCTCTCAGGAGGTCGTCTTGGACAAATGTGTCACTAGTGTTGAGCACAGAGCTATGGAGGAGGTTTGGATAGCCATCTGAGAGATGTTCTCCTCTGTGAATACCTTCATGACCAAATGACTCATTTGGGTTTTCCACATGATGTTTGAGAAAAGGTGGAGAAACTTGAGGATCTCCTGAATATGAAAGGAGGTTCTGATTGGGACTGCTTTCTTGGTGAAGTGTCTCAGATATGCTCAAGGGGTTTAGGCAGAGACTCTGCAGATTTAACAGGTTCTCCTGACCACCTTCTAGGCTGAACATCTCACTTGTTCTTTGCTGGTTATGAAAGGTGATTGATGGGTTCTCCTCTGAGGGCCTACCCTCTTGGTCAAACACTTTACTAGTATCTGGCTTGTAGCTGTTAGGAAGGATTGAGCCTTTATTCTGTATGTCACCTGTATCAGCCAGGAGATCACTAATATTTTCAACATGATCTCCTCTTAAATTTGAGGAGCTTCCCTCAGTGGGTGTATCTTCTTGACTAAATGGCTCGTTGGCATTTTCCACACTTCTACCAAGAAGCATTTGATTGAGATCCTGTCTCTCGTCTGTTTTATATAAGAGGTTGTCTTCTCTTCTCCTACATTTCTGACTGAAGGTCTCACTGGTGTTTCTCAGGATGGTTTGGTTGAGATTCTGAAAACCATGACTCTCACCTGAGGGGCTGCCATCAGAGCGGGTCTTAACCTGTTTCTCCTTAATGTCATTCACAACTGTTAAGAAGTTTCCATCCGGGATGAACTTCTTGTCTACTGACTTGACTTCATTTTCCTGTTTAGTGTTCTTCATGATCTGATGTCCAGTACGAGCGTTCACGTCATCTCCGTGAGTCACCTCAGATATTTCCAGTATGGCTTCAGCTTCTGACACTGAGCTTGTAGGTTCTTCCTCATTTGGTGTGGATGTTATTGGGGTTGGAGAATTTTCACACTCTGTTTTTAACCAACTTTCAGATTCAGCTTCAGTAAATCCCTCTGAAGTCTCATGAGTCTGTTTGATGCTGGAATTTTCCATCTGAGTCGTTTCCTCCAGTGTGTGTGCTTCGTTAAAGGAATTCTGAAGTACAATTCCCAGAATTCTCTCTGCTCTTTCCTTTAAAGTCTCATGTTTAGGTTGGACTTCACCGGATGTGTGTCTTGTTTGGTTAATGTTCTTGTGCACTGAACCTCCTTCTGTAGCCTGTTCAGTGGGTTTGTGGTCACGGTTAGAATCAGAGCTGAAATACTGGACGTGTTCCTTTTCAGGAGGAACAATGAACTCGACTTTGATGACCACACAAGTTGCATCGATGACCACGAGACCCGTATTTGTCTCATTTGTGTTATTTTTTGGTTCTGATTGTTCACATTGACCTTTCCTGTTAATACCTCTGTCTGGTTTATTTATTTTCTCCAGAACACCATTAGAGCAGTGGTGTGATCTGGGTTCCTTCCATAAGGGAAACTTCAGTGTGGTTTGGTGATGTGGTACCAGCGGTGTCGTGGATTTAGAAGACACAGCAGGAGTAATATTGTCCTTGTCCTTGTTAGAGTCTGTGTCTTCACGTTTCTTTTTGTGTCTTTCCTCAGTACTCTGCTTTCTCAGTTCCTCTCTGCCATTTCTCAGTTCCTCTATGTGTTTAGAAAGTCTTACATTTCTGCCACTCTGGTTTTGATGTTCCTCTCTGGGTTCTTCCGGTGTAGGATCTAGGTTAAAAGAGGTTAATGATCGACGTGAATCAGCTTCATCTGCCAGCTGGACTCCTGTAAAAGTTGAGTCTTTAAAAAGAGGAGACGATTGGCTTTTAAGTGGTTCATCATTAGGAGAACTGGAGAGACCCATGTGAGAAACTAAACAGAACACTGTTCCTTCACTTCTTCTTCTTCTTCTCTTGGGTTTAGTTAGTGTTATATCTGAATGCGATGTCTGATACTTCTCATGATGTCCTGATGATTCTGGTGTGAAAACATGTTGTTGGTTCTTTATCTGCTGCTGAACCAAGGGCCAAAGTTCCTGTTGATGTTGTGTTCTGGCAGGACCTGGAAAGGTAACGGTTCCTGGTGTCCCATCACCTGATGAGCATCGTATATGTTGTCTTCTGTCTGAGAACGGGACAGAACAATGTTCCATTTGTCTTATATTATGTGGTCTGCATCCAAATCTGTTCTCCATACTGAGGACTGGTTCCCTCAGCGTTCCCGTTAGTTTGTTCCAGTCGGGTCGAAAGGTGTATGGTGGAGGTGGTGTGTAGTCTGGAGGTCGGCTCCAAGAAGAACTCAGGACTTTGCTCTCGGCTTGCTCATTTAACATTTTCCCAGAAGAATCGTGTTTCACAGAAGTGTACGGAGGAGGCTGGTGAGATGTGACAAGGTTAAATTTGTTCTCTGAGATCTTTACACCGGATCTCTGACTGGATTCTGTGCTGATTGATCTGCTTGCAGAACCTGATATCCTCTCAGCTTTCAGTGCATTTTGGATTTCGCTCCACATCTCTCCCTGAAGACGTCTCCTCCTGGAGAGAGAGTTATAATAACACCGCCTCGCCCATTCCTCCAGCTCTCTGTAACTGTTAGCCCCAAACCCATCTTTATCCTTCTCTTGTCTGTAGTGTGTGGTAACGGGTTGCCACTGATTACTCAAATCCCCTCTTTTCACCATCATCTCCTTCTCTCTTCTTTCCCTTTGTCTCTCCATCAGACTTCTCTGCTTTTCTGTCTCGTGATCAGTAAACTCAGGACACCGTCCACACTCAGTGGTCCAGTTTACTTGGTTCTTTACGCTTCTGGATCCTGCTGATTCCCAGCTGATGGGTTCTCCGAGGCTTCTGTGATATCTGAAAAGAAAACGAGGAGAGAGATGACCTGGTGAAGTTTGGGACAGTGCCAGAATAATCAGTGTTCTAGTCATTCTAGTAAAAATACTAAATAGTTATTAGGAGACAGAATGTACTAAATATTTTCAGGTTAAATTTACTTATAAGGTCTAATCTAATCTAATCTAATCTGCTTCTGGGATCTGACCAGGTTAATCACTTTGTTTAGAATAATTTGTAATCCCGAAATTTTCCTTTACGTTTTCCAATGTCGAGTTTTTCATCATGCCTCTGAACGGATATCTCAGTTCATTTTTATTTTATTTATCGTCTAAGAGCTGTATATAAATGAAACAAGTGATACAATTAAAGAGTCTGTAAGTAAATTATATGCTGCTTAAAATAAGTTCATATAAAAGTGCAGTTTAAAATAAAATACACCAAATAAAAAAACAAACAAAAAAAGAATTACAGCAAGAAACAAGAGCTTTGCAATACTGCCATCTAGAGGATTTGATGAGTATTATCATTTCAAGCTGGAAAATAAGCCCCGGCTCAGTTCAAATGGAGCCACTGAGCCACGCCCACTTGATCAGCAGAGTGGGCGGAGTCATGTTGAATTTCTCTATTTTTTTATTTTATTGTATTTTACGTTGAAAGGCAGCATAAGGTTCTAAACTTCACACACTGCTGCTTTAAAGGCGATTAAGTGACTGGTGTTAATGTTAATGTAAATAAAATGTCTAAACATTTCACTGAAATAGTTTTAAAGTGTTTTAAAGTGGGTTTGTTTCAGATGCTAGGATTAAATCATGTTCTCACATGAGCTTCAGTTACTAAATGATGAGTTCATGACTGAGAACCTTTTCTAATTCTGAGTTTTAACGTTTAGAACGAGATTAAATGTTGTTCTAGTAGAAAAGTTAAAAACTAAAGAGCGTTACGTACGTGTGTGAAGACGAGCTCCATCCTGGAAAAGTTCTGTATTTATCACATCCAGAGAAGTTTCTCTCTCTTCTGTCCAACAGTTCCATCAGTTATGCTGATTTCAAAATGATCAAAAATTTAAATTTACATTCATTTATTTAGAAGAAATTCAGAATACACACTACTACACAATAATATCACACAACATACAAACACATCACACGAGCAACATGATAAACAAATAACAGCTTTTATACATTATAAACAATGTGTAGTGAAACTCTTGTTTATTCAATCTATATCTAATCTAAATCTGACAGTAAACATAAGGAAAAAATTCATCGTTTATAAAGGAATAAAGAACACAAAAAAGGAAAAAGGTGTAATAATCAAATTCACTCATTTGCAAAAGAGTAAATACACTCTATTCAGCTATAAAGTCAATAATTGTTCTTTAAATTATTATTATTATTATTATTATTATTATTATTATTATTAATAATTTACATTTAGGTATGTTCTATAGAAGCATAAATATTAGGACAACATTCCAAATAATGAATAACATTACCCTTCTCTAAATAAAACTGTAAATGTTAAAGACATTAAATAGACAGTTTAAATAATATAAAATTTAAATATAATTGTATATAAAATAAGATATTGTGTAACTGCACTCAGAGAGAATCTGATTAAATAATTATTTACCTTTACACACACACACACACAGAGTAAATCAGCGTCTCACACACTCACACGTCACACACACTCACACACACGTGCTGTTCAATGTGAAGTCCAGCAGCTCATCATGAGGAGTAATGTTTTGAGATTCTCCTGTTTTCACTGTGACTCCGCCCACTTTTCATTTACAGTCATCTCAGGTTTTTATTCGGTGTTAAAACTCCGCCCTCTTGCCAACATGTTCATGAGGAATGTAATTAAATTGAACAAAGTTGCTGTTGTGAATGTAAACACTCCCAGAGTCTGGAGGGGAGAAAGAACCTAACACACACACACGCACACACACACACACACACACACACACACACACACACACACACAGTAATGTGTAGATCAGCAGGTTTTGAAAGTCATGGTTTTTGTTGAAGAAACAAAGCGGACTCAAACACACTGAGCTCAACACCACGCTGCAAAATCCTCCAACACACACAGAATACAATCACTACAGCGCTAATGACCACATTTTATTATAATATATAATTATACATTTCTAAAAAATATATATATATACATCAGTGAAATCATCTAACATGACTGAGTGGTGCAGATTTACAGCTGGGCACTTTAGCACTTCTTTGTGTGTGTTTGTGTTTGTGTGTGTGTGTGTGTGTGTCTACAACTTTTTAATAATTTTTAATAAAGTCACCCCCTCCAGGATTGAATGATTTTGTGATCGCAGAAATTAACACAAAATCAGGGAAACTGCGATATTCAGGGGAGCCACAATTTTTCTAATTTATCGCAGATTTTCTGAAGATTTGGGTAATGTGACGTCATGACACGCATTCAGCCAAAGCCCTCTTCCATTCACGCGCGTAGAACATGAGTACAGATAAAAGCTCTCATTTACCAGCAAACACCACTGTGAAAGAGCAGAACTATTCCCTGCGATTACGATTTCAAAAAAAGTGAAAACATTTTTTTTTTTAAATCCGAAGCAAAAGCATTTTTGGCTGCAACAATCACAAAAAACTTCCTGTACGCACTGTAAAAGAACACAAGTCAGTAGGTGTGTCCTAATTTTAGTTCCTGTTCCAGGATTCAGTACTTTACTCAGGAGTTTGCTGTACTGAACATTGCTGATCGATTAAACACAAAAATAAGAGATTCTCTAAAACCATCTAACATCTGTGTTGATAATGAAGCGCTTTATATATGAGACAGCAAAGAGTTGAGTGGGTGTATGTAGATGCATAAAAAATGACATTACCCTTGACTGCACATATTATGTTATTCTATACAAAATATATTTCTTTGAATTGCTTTATAGAATTTTTTATTTTCAAAAAAATGTTTGGATTTTTGAATTATAATATAAACAGAAGAAGAGTTTCAGTCCTCCATCATGTTGTTATTCTCAGTAACTTTCACAGTTCCTGCACAGGAACAAAAACTCATCCAGGAATCATGACGTTCTACTTCAGGACAGTTTAATTTTTTACCAGAAATAATGCAGAAAAAAGAAGCGAAAACCCACTCGTTCATTAGAGTCTTTAATTTCACACAAAACCAGAAAGTTCAGAAACTGAATCAGAATCTGGATAAATTTCTGTAGAAACACCTGAGGACTTTATTCTTCAGATAAACATCGTCAGTGTGTGAAAATAAACTCAGTACCGAGTCACACACCGAGTTTCAGTGCTGATGATAAAGATCTGTGATTCAGAGCGAGCTCTTTATCTGAAACTCTG
The DNA here is from genome assembly GCF_023375685.1 of Ictalurus furcatus. Classification (NCBI taxonomy): domain Eukaryota; kingdom Metazoa; phylum Chordata; class Actinopteri; order Siluriformes; family Ictaluridae; genus Ictalurus; species Ictalurus furcatus. Next base: position 12,322,141 of record NC_071275.1, on the reverse strand, counting down.
CAGCGGAACAAACAGGATTGAGTCTGTGAACAGAAATCAGAACATCAGCAGAAACACCAGGAAACAGTGTCACACTTTTCTGGCCACAAGCTTCAGAATCTTAAAGCTTGCAATTTGATTTTGTACCTCAATACACCACTTCCTGAAGGTTAAACAAAGTTCTGAATGCCATGTCATATGCTAAGCCCTGCTTACACACACACACACACACACACACACACACACACACACAGAGCTGTGATGTCAGGCCTTCCTCAGGGTTCCTGTGTTCTGCTTAGAGTGGCTCTGTAAATGTTAATATTTTTTTGAGCGTCTCTGTGCACAAGTTCCACGCGGAACCTCTGAGGCAGCAACGTGTTGTAGAACTCGTGTGTGTGGTGCTCTCTGCGCATTTTAGATGAGAGATAAACCACAGCGCCACATTTACTCAGATGGACCAGAGTGTGGAGAAGCAGAGGGAAAGTCTCTGGGATGTAGACAATGTCGGAGCCAAGCACCAGATCCCACTGAGATGAGAACCGGTCGAGATCACGACCCCAGAACAGCGGCAGTACGGTGGGGGGTCCGGCGGGCCAACCGGTCAGCGGCGTGTTAGAGTCAATGTTCCTCACAGTGTGGGGGAGAACCTCAGGGAGATCTGTCACTGTCACACGCGCACCTGCAGAGACACAACACTACAATAACACTACAGCCAGACAGACATTAAACAGGTTCCTCAAGGGTTCTTTAGATGGTTAACGGTTCCTGCTTTCTAAGTGGATTCTTCTGCAGCCTTTTCTGAACAGGAGACTCTGTGTTTTGAGGCTCTCCGTAAAACTGTTCAGGTGTTCCCTAGAGGGACAAACCGGAGAACCCTTTGGGGTGGTAGAAATCATTTTCTAAGCCAGACAGATAAAGAGATAGATATAGAGAGAGACAGATATACAAAGAGACAGGTTGCTGAGCAGAAATGTGAATCAGTAGTGTGATTAAACAGTCCCTCTAGGCTTGCAGGAATTAACGCAAAATCAAGGAAACGCCGCAATATTCGGAGGAGCTGCAATTTTTCAAAAACTACAAGACGTGTCATGTGATGTCACATTATTAAACTCACCTAATCGAGCAGCCAGGATGCTGACCAAGCCGCCGCCCGCTCCCAACTCCATCACACGCTTCCCACACACTTCCACACACTCCCGCTCCAAAAACTGACACATCTCAATCCCCTGAGGACACACACACAGTTAAGAAGCAGGGTAGGTGTCTCAGGTTTATTTTTTCTCTCTCTCTCTATATATATACACACACATATATATATATACACAGACATACACACACATATATACATATTATATTATATATATATATATATATATATATATATATATATATATATATATATATATATATATATATATATCTCCATCCATCCATCTTCAACCGCTTACTCCTTTTCAGGGTCGCGGGGGAACCTATCCCAGGTTCATTTTCTCCCTCTCTCTCTCTATATATATATTTATACACACACACACACACACACACACACACATATACACATATATATATATATATATATATATATATATATATATATATATATATATAGATAGATAGATAGATAGATAGATAGATAGATAGATATATGATAAATCTGAATGAATGAGTGATTGAACAGATGATTCAGTTAGTTTTAGTGATCTGTGAATCGAATCACTAAAAAGAATCGTTTGGAGTTATCTGGCTCAAAGGTGAAGTTTGAGAATAAAGAGCGTGACGTCATGACGCAACATACATCCCGGAAGCGGCCCCAGCATCATCTTCTTAAATAATAGTAACAACAACAACAACAACAAAGCAGCTTTCCCAGCCTCTACATTGACCTTTATCGCGTGTAGTGAATGAAATGGTGCTGATTAAAACTCACTGCGTCCCACACTGACGCTGCGACTCCCAAATTCCCACCGAAAACCTCATTAATTATACATTTCTGACCGAAAAATGTAAATGTTTTATCTGCAGAGAAACTGTCTTTAAATAAATGATCTTCAGCGGGAAACACTTCATTCGAGTCTCCGTCCATGGATGAAACACACTGAATGACACCACAACAAATGGATAATAAAGAAATAAAAGTCCTGATGTTCTGTAGTATTGTACTCCTGCTTGGACAGTGCGCGTGCGCGAACACTACGCACGCGCGGTAACACGTGCTTCTGCTTTCATTTGATCTGTTTATGACCTCTTGTGTATGCGCGCGCGCACACACACACGAGACCATTATACATAATCACAGTGAACTATTAAAATAATATTATAATCTAATGTCACACTAAATAAAAAGCGTTCGTTTGTAATTCAGTGTGTGACCACATGATGGCGCCAGAAACAACCTGAAACGGAGAGATGGCGCTCATCACTGAGCAACAAGCAGGCGTTAAATGTTTCAATTTATTCATTTTTATTATCAAAAATAGATTAATTCGCTTGTTTCCTGTGCAAGAAAGTGTCTTTAATGAGAAGTAGGCAAACAAATCCAAGATGAGAGTCAAGAAGAAGATGAAAACAGGCTTAGGTCAGGATATCAGTAAACAGGATATGCTGGGCAAAGGCAGAGCACATAAGTCAAGGTCAAGGTCAAACCAGAGCAGTGATGTTAGGAATAAACAGGCTTGGTAACATCAGGTGCACGAAAACAAGCAGAGTGTGATTTGCCGGTGAGGAGATTCAGGAAGAGCTTGATCTTCAGCTGCTCAGATATCCCTTCACAGCTATTGAAATACAGAGAACATTGCAAGAAGAACTCCTTACACTGAGATGCATCAGCAGAGAACTTGTCTGGTGTCGGCTGGTTGTCGGAACTGGTGTGTGGAGTGACGCGGTGCAGGCAAGAGCTTGAGAAAGGAGGTTAACTTTGGCATCGAGGTCAGCCAAATACTACTGCTGCTGCTGCTGCTGCTGCTACTACAGCTGCTCTCCCATCAGCTTCTGTCAGCCGTGAGGGCGTGCCGTGAGGGCGTGCCATGAGGGCGTGCCGTGATTGTGAACAGGTGTGTATGATCAGTAATTGGGTGACTGTGTCAGTGCATGTCTTCTGGGCGGCCATGCTTGTAGTCTACGGTGTATTCTCGGAAACGGAGTTTGTTGACTGAGTTGACCTGACACACACATGCACACAGACATGCACACACACACACAGGTGTGCACACACATGCACACACACACGTGCGCACACACACACACACACACACACACACACACACACATGCACACTCACACACACACACACACACACACGCACACAAACACACACACACACACACACACACACACACAGCGAGGCCACTGCATGTTAACAGTTTTGGGTTTCTTTGAGACTTGGTTTTGTGGAACAGATATGACTTTAAACTTTTTCAGGTTTAAATATTAGAGTGTGTTTAAACAGAACTTTAACTGACACACAACTGGGTTAAAGTGTCATTCAGGGACATTATAATAACATGATGACTTATTATACACGTGCGTGATGTGTTTATTTATACTGATTTAAATCTGTATTTAAAGACAAGAACTGATTGCACATAAACATTTATTAATTAAACTCACCATATAGGCACTACAGCAGTTATTTTATTTACCATTATTACTCTTTAATTAGTTTAAAAAAATCAACAAATTTCATTGCTAATTCTCTTTCAAAGTAACAATTTATTATAAGGCATTAAAAAGTATAAAAAGTTCAGCTGATGAGTAACAGTACAGTAACAGTAATGCTACAATTATACTACAGTAAAAACAGAGTAACACTACAGTGTCACTATAGTAACTACAGTAACAATGACACTAACAGACCTGAGTGACGTGAAAGTGTCGTATTTAAGCACCAGTACCTGGACATTAATATCATCACATGTGTAAGTAAATAAAGTGCTACATGAAGGCCATCATCTGATTTCAGTCACATGTGAGATTTAGACACAAATCACCTCTAGTTACAGAAATAAAAAACAACACATTTTAAAAACAGTTCAAGGATCAGCTCACAGCTCCACAGAACTCTGAGGAGCTCAGAGGAACTCAGAGGAACTCAGAGGGGCGTGTCCACACAGGAATTATTCATCTGTCCCTGAGTGTTTCCTTCATCTCCTCTTCTGTTCCTTATCCAGAAGACAAGATGAAATGATGTCTGTAAAGAGCACCGTGTGAGAACACACACACACACACACACACACACACACACACACACACACAGAGTGCTGGACTGGAACACACACTCTCCACAGCTGTTTTCTGCTTTGTTTCTCCTGTGCAGATGTTTTCACACTGCTGTATGCAGAGACTCAGAGCTCGATGAACTGCAGATTAATTTCTCTGTCTGGAACCAGGATGGTTCGGGTCATGGGTCGGACCACACAGCTGCTCGGATCCGGCTTTACGTCAAAATGCAGTAAAATCTGGAGTTGGAAGGACAGAAATGCATTTGATTCCTGTGGAATGAAACTGAATTAAAATGAGCAGAACAGAGAGCGTAAATAAATGAAATGAACCTCATACCCGACTGAGGGCCAGGTACAGCTCCAGTTCTGCAATTCTGCGGCCGATGCAGCTGCGTTTGCCAACTCCGAAGGGAAGAGAGGAATACGGGTGATTCCCTTCATCACGACTGATCCACCGCTGTGGCATAAATGAGTTCGGGTCGGAAAACTGAGCCGGATCACGTGATGTGGCGTAATGACACAGAGTGATGAGCGTCTGCAAACAGGTAAACACACATTATAGTGGAGGGAGGGGTTATAATAGAGGGTGGGGTTATAATAGAGGGTGGGGTTAAAATAGAGAGTGGGGTTATAGTGGAGGGTGGGGTTATAATAGAGGGTGGGGCTATAATAGAGGGTGGGGTTATAGTGAAGGGTGGGGTTATCATGGACAGTGGGGTTATAATAGAGGGTGGGGGTAAAGAGAAGGGTGGGGTTATAGTGGAGAGTGGGGTTAGTAATAACTTTATTGTTATTATCAATTTACAGATTTATAATGAAATAAGATCTCTGTGAATTTTCTGGGTTAAAAGTAATAGAACATGCTTTAACATTAAAATACCCATAATGCACTGCAGAAGGGTCTAATGATGTAGTATAGCAGGTAAAGAATACCCATAATGCACTGTGTACAGTTTTTGTAGCCTGTATAGTGATTAAAGCATGTGAGTTTGGGACACATCCACAGTGGAGTGATGATGTGAGGGTGCATCGCTGTACATTAGTCATTCTGTTCCAACATTAGGGTAGTGCACTACATGTTCAGGTGAAGGACACAGGGAACATTTAGGACATGTATCTGAGGTGAACTATAGGCCAAGTTTTAATAGTATCAGATCTCTGATTATTTACTATGTGTAGCTATTCTGTGCAATAATAAATACACCTACTTTTTTGGGAATGACGTAGCCTCCGACTGTAATATTCCGATCTGTGATGACTCGGGCGTTCCCAGGAATTACAGGATACAGCCTGTTTATATTCAATAAAATACTGAGTATTAGAATCAGTAACCTGACATTTCCGTCAGACAGTCAGAACACACCATACTGCTCTCGGCCAATCAGAACACACAGTACTGCTCTCGGCCAATCAAAACACACTGGATGGCCTGATATTAGTGAGGAATGATAAGGAGAATTTACACAAGAGAAATATAATGGAATAAACCTCTGAACCTGGTGATTTCTTTAATGACAGCCTTCATCAGAGGCATGGCCGCTACATCGGCTGCTGTCGGGATTCTTCTGTCTCCCAGAACCTTAATGACCTCTGACCTCAAGGATGCCTGGATCTCAGGATGGCGGGAAAGTTCATAGAGAGACCAGGACAGCGTGCTGGAGATCTGAGACAGAACAGAAGTGATGAGGTGAACGTGTGTTAAAGTGCTAACGTAACCGCAGCTATGAGTGATAATAAATAAATAAATAAATAAACAGTGACTTTACCGTGTCGACTCCTGCGAGCAGCAACTCTGTCACATTACTGTACACAGATTTCATGGGAATTCCAGCCCGAGAAAGGAAGTAGGTCAGATATCGCCCCTCCACTTCCTGTCCGCGTGCCAGCTTCTCCTCTTCCTCTTTAAGGCGCTGGTCTATGTGACCTTTCGCTGTGGAAGAGGAAATGCAGCCGTTTACGCGTTGTTGTAGCGATCAGCTCGACACTGGAGAGTTTAAATCACACCAATGATCAGCGTAAACATTTCGGTCCTACACTCACCGAACTGGAACATGTAATCCCAGCACTGACAGAACATTCGCCATGGTTTAGGGAAAAGCCGATGGAGCCATGCCGGCATTGCCATGGTGAGCAGTGTCATCACAAACATGGTGTTAATGGACTGGATAAAACGTTCTGTTTCCACGGGAACCACTGCATCCAAACAGCCAATCCTGGACTCGAACAGTACCGAGGAAATACCTGAGACAGAGAGAGAAATCTCAATTTAATCTTTATTTAATCTCAGCAGTATATAAGAAGAAGAAGAAGAAGAAGAAGCAGCAGCCTTTATTTGTCACATCTACATTACAGCACAGTGAAATACTTTTCTACGTATATTAGGAAGTTGGGGTCAGAGCTCAGGGTCAGCCATGATACAGCGCCCCCTGGAGTAGAGAGGGGTAAGGGCCTTGCCCGACCTTCTGATCAGTAACCCAGAGCCTTAACCGTTGAGCCACACACTGTGTGTGTGTGTGTGTGTGTGTATGTGTGTGTGTGTGTGTGTGTGTGTACCTTCGAGGCCGAAGCGGTAGAACTCTGCTGCGATGTCACTGACGACTCCATGAGGATTTTGTTGTGTGCGTAGTTTGAGTTTAGTGATCAGGTCGGTCACTACAGCGTTAAGTGTGCTGTCATATGCCTCCACTGATTTGGGACGCAGCATGTGTTTGGCGAGAAGACTGCGTATTTTCTGCCACTCCTCCCCCTCACTGGCCACGCCCAGAGACAATACACATAAATCAATCAAAAATTAAAGCAGTTACATTAATAGTTTTAATAAGGTGTGTGTGTGTGTGTGTGTGTGTGTGTGTGTGCGCGCGTACGCGGTCAGCAGGCCGTATCCGTGTCCTCTGTGTTTCCTGTAGTCCTTCCAGGAGGAAATGTCTGACCTCATCGGCGTGTGTCCTTCCTGTCTGAGCACTTGCTCTATCAGCTCCGGTTCTGCGACATGTACCGTCAGAACCGGACCGAAACTTGCCTTCCACATCGGCCCAAACCGGCGCCGACCATCCACCTGTGAACAAACACACACTCACTGTAGTGCACATTTCACTCAGTAGTGCATAGCCCTACAGATTCTGGATCAGAACATGACACTTCATGTTCAGGTGTGCTCAGGCTTGTGTGTGTTGGATCATGGGTGTGTGTGTGCTCACCTGCATTTCGTGCAGTCTGGACAGTCCTCGGTTTGCCAGCAGGTCCAAGATGAACCTGACTGCTGACGGTCCAGGCATCTGATCCAGAGTCCTCACCTCTGCCACAGGTTCCACCCACTTAATCACCGGGGACACGCCCCTCCAGGACACACGCATCATCTGCTGCATCATCTTCACACTATGTACTTACACTTCACACACACACACACACAAACACACACACACTATCTCTGATGGGATGAGTGTATCCCCCACACACTCCCGCTCTGTATTTATAAGGCACATGCACACACTCTCAAACACTGCCCACCCATTACTGAGAGAAAGGGGGCGGGGTTGTCCTGGAGGTGTGGCCAATCAGAATGCAGGCCTCCGGCAAACCCCTGAATTCTGAGCATGCTGTCGGCTTTCTAATGAAACTCAATAAATATACATAGAAATGAGACAGTAACATGAATTAACATCTGCACTGCTGAATTACATTAAAATCTGCACCACTGAATGTACACCTGCTCTGCTGAATTAACATCTGCACCGCTTAATTAAATTAACACCTGCACTGCTGAATGAACATCTGCACTGCTGAATTAACATCTACACTGCTGAGGTAACATCTGCAATGCTGAATTAAATTAAAATCTGCACCACTGAATTTACACCTGCACTGCTGAATTAACATCTGCACCACTGAATTAACACCTGCACTGCCAAATTAACATCTGCACCGCTGAATTAACACCTGCACTGCTGAAGTAACATCTGTACTGCTGAATTAAATTAACACCTGCACTGCTGAATGAACATCTGCACTGCTGAATTAACACCTCCACTGCTGAAGTAACATCTGCACTGCTGAGTTAAATTAACACCTGCACTGCTGAATGAACATCTGCACTGCTGAGTTAAATTAACACCTGCACTGCTGAATGAACATCTGCACTGCGGAATTAACATCTACACAGCTGAAGTAACATCTGCACTGCTGAATTAACACCTGCACTGCTGAATTAAATTAACACCTACACTGCTGAATTAAATTAACACCTGCACTGCTGAATTAACACCTGGCCTGCACTGCAGAATTAACTTAACACCTGCACTGCTGAATTAACATCTGCACTGCTGAATTAAATTAACACCTGCACTGCTGAATTAACATCTGCACTGCTGAATTAAATTAACACCTGCACTGCTGAATTAACACCTGGCCTGCACTGCTGAATTAACTTAACACCTGCACTGCTGAATTAACATCTGCACTGCTGAATTAAATTAACACCTGCACTGCTGAATTAACACCTGACCTGCACTGCTGAATTAACACCTGCACTGCTGAATTAACATCTGCACTGGTGAATTAACATCTGCACTGCTGAAGTAACATCTGCACTGCTGAAGTAACACCTGCACTGCTGAATTAACACCTACACTGCTGATTTAAATTAACATACAGGACATAAACACTGAGTAATAATGTAGTTAATATAACACTGTATGTTATGAGTTAATTAAACACCAACAAAGTGTTCATTTTAACCCTGTAGGAGATCCCTGACTCTGCAGCACACACACACAGACACACACAGACACACACAGACACACACACACACACATACACACACACACACACACACACATGCACACACACACACACACACAGAATATAGATTTATACAATATCCAAAGATCCAGGTCAGACACACAAACTGATAACGTCTGACCTGGATCTTTGGATTTTGTATAAATCTATATGTTGTGTGAATGTGTGTGTGTGTGTGTGTGTGTGTGTGTGTGTGTGTGTGTGTGTGTGTGTAGATTAACTTTATCAGCTGTGAGAAGTGTTAAAGCTGTAAAGTGCAGACTCCACCGTGTGTGTGTTCAGGTTAAAGAGTCGGCTGATTAGGAATAGAGCAGTGTCATTACATCATTACACAGCTCCTTACACACACACACACATACACACACACACGAGCAGACATAAGGATCTGCAGTCATGTTAGACACACAGTGCTGTGTGTGATGTTACTGAGGCTCTGAGATGAACCTGGATCTCGGCCAACAGCATGTGTGTGTTCAGTGTAGAAATATAATCAGTACTGAGAACTCGGCCTGGATAAATCCGTGTCCTAACCAGATGTCTAGACCTCCTTTAGATTTCACAGAAAATGGAGAGATGGAGGGACATGGCGTGAGCTTTCAGCACGTACACTCCTGCTATCATCACCTTACCTCATTAGCATATTTAAATATCGCCATATTACTAAATTACCATATTACACCCATACTACAGTAGTGCTTGAAAACATCTTCAGATTTTCACACTAGTCCTAAAAGTAGATAAAGAGAACCCAAATAAACAAATGAGACACAAATATTATACTTGGTCCTTTATTTATTGCAGGAAATGATCCAATATTATATATTTGTGAGGGGTAAAAGTATGTGAAACTTTGTTTTCAGTATGTGGTGTGAGCCCCTTGTGCAGCAATAACTGCAGATAAACGGTCGGGGTAACTGTTGATCAGTCCTGCACATCGTCTTGGAGGAATTTTAGCCCGTTCCACAGTACAGAACAGCTTCAACTCTGGGATGTTGGTGAGTTTCCTCACATGAACTGCTTGCTTCAGGTTCTTCCACAACATTTCTATTGGATTAAGGTCAGGACTTTAACTGTTGTTCCTTTAGAAGTTGCTGGTTTAATTCAGAACTCATCATCCTGGTCCAGATGCAGTAAAACCGACCCAAACCGTGAAACTACATTTTCAATGCACTGTGACTGGTTTAACCCACTTTATCATAATATTAAATTACATAGTACTATAACTGTTATAACATCTTATTACACTGTATTAGCATATTATTTTATAACTATATTATATTAAACTATTACCTTTCAATGCATCAGTATTGCTTTGGATTTTAAGCAAAACACGGACTATTTCACATAACTCAACCTACACACTTTATTGTTTTTACACTGTGTACAAAACAAAGGTATGGCCAATATGACCAAAAGTATGTGGACCCCTGATCATCACACTCATATGTATTTGTTGAACATCTCATTCCAGATTTATTCCCCCTTTGCTGTTATAATGAGCTCCACTCTTCTGGGAAGACTTTCCACTAGATTTTGGGGCATGGCTGTGGGTATTAGTGATCATTCAGCTACAAGAGCGTTAGTGAGGTTGAGGTCAGGCACTGATGTTGATGTGAGGAGGCTCCAGTTCCAGTTCAACCCAAAGGTGTTCAGTGGGGTTGAGGTCAGGGTTCTGTGCAGGACACTTGAGTTCTTCTGCCTTCTTCCAACCTTCACACACCACGTCTTCATGGAGCTCGCTTTGTGCACAGGTGCATCATCATGCTGGAGCAGTGTTTGGGATTCTTAGTTCCAGTGAAGGGAAACTGTAATAAAAAAGTATGGCATGACATTCTTAAGTTACTAAACAATTGTAATAGTTGGTAAGTTGCTGTGGTATGAAAGAAATGAGACTTTTGGGGTCATGCTGTTTACACACCTTTACTATGATATTACCATATTACTGTTACACTTATTATATAACTATATAAATGTTGTTAATTGTAGATTTTACATCATCAGTTTTTATCTTTAATCTGCATGAAAAATCACCTTCACTCCTTTCTCAGTTATTGTACATAAAACTACCTCGATTTAGAGAATCATTCAGTATTTTATCTGAAACTGCTTCCAAATGACTTCAGTACTCAGTAAAGCAACTGGGTGAAAGGACATCACATGGAGCAAAGAGGTCAAAGGTCAAATCCAGAAATAAAATCTAGGACAGCTTCTGACACTCAGATAATAGAAGTCACTAAAATCTCTCTCTCTTTCACACACACACACACACACACACACACACACACAATATTTGTGTAAAAGTTGTAAAAAATATTAATGTATGTAGTGATGTAGTGCGCTGCAGATAAAACTACAAAGTAAAAATGTACACATGAAGAAAAAAACATTAATGCCAGTGTTGCTAATAATCATGGCTAATCAGTTAGCACTGGAGTCCTGATAGCTGATATGCTAGATGCTAACATTTACTGAATATTATTTAGCTAATTTATCTGAGTACAGTGTTTCTGACTAGTGCAGGAATTTCACATAGCTCAGTAATGAAATTCTTAATCTTTCTGTAGTGTGTGTGTGTGTGTGTGTGTGTGTGTGTGTGTGTGTTACTGAGCAATGTTGTGTAGCCAGCAGTCAGACCTGTGCTAAATCGGAGTCTAACTTGCTAATATATTGCTGTGTTGTTGTGTTGTGTAACTTGTAGGTGGTAATTTGCAAGTTGTAATAACGTCATCTCCCACCTAGACATGTTCTACACGCAAAGTGGAAAAAACAACATGGATGCCTCCATAAAAGCGTGTTTTGTCTGCTCTGTCAGAGAACATAAAGCTACTCATAAAAAGCTTCTTTAACTGCACTTTTACACTTACAGGCCTAATAGGCTCCTGCTTCTGTTCTACTGTAGTGACTTTTAAACATTTATACAACATTTTAGACTGAAATCGCAGCACAGCAACAACAGCGGACAATAGCGAGTAGCTTAGCAACAAGCTAGCTGGCTAACATTAGTGATAACACTAATGTTGATGATTACCTTCTCTAAACAGTGATCAGTGTTATAGATTTAACTGAGTACTGTATCTGTATATGAACTGATGTTACAATGCTGCTATAAACTCATTTAAAAGTAGAGAAGATTAATTTTACGCTGTTCTCAGTGTGAGCGATTGTGTTATTGTGACATCACTCTGTAAACAGGGAAGCTAATGAGTTGAAATTTAGAGTTGGGGGTTGTTTTTGGTGGTTTTTACCAGCTGTATTTGGGGGAATTACAGGTTATACCCCAGCATAACACCTCAAAGAGCTACAATTGCAGACTTTCAGCTGTTTGTAATGAACAAATCAAACAAAAGCAATTGAAGTACTTCATTACAACGAATGCTTCCTGTGGTTTCCCCAAATTCAACTTATAATGACTTCTCCAGTCTCATAATTATTCACCCCATGAATATGCAATTGTTTTTGTTTGATTTGTTCATTGCAAACAGCTGAAAGTCTGTAAATTTTGACAATAAACCTGATTTGCACTGGGGATTGAATCCTTTAGATTGCAGCTGTAACTTTCAGGCTAACTTGCTAGTCACTAGGGCTGCTAGTTAGCCTAGCACAGATTTAAATTCAGAATTCACATTTTAATCTGATCAGTGTTCAGGTTTAAGAGAGAAATGAAGAGGTTTAACATCAATCTGCTTTTAATAAACGTTATTTACATCAGTGTGATTTGAATAAAACAGAATTTTAAACATAAACAGAGAGAGAGAATTTTACTGTTAGCTGATGACAGGGTTTCATTACTGGCTAGCCTGTTTCCTTCCAACATGCTAGTCAGAAATGTGTTTCACACACACACGAACAAGTTAGTTAATGATTTATGTTTCTCTGAAGTGACTGGAAAAAAAATAGTGATTAAATATCTGAATAAATTTATCCAAGAAATTGATCTGACTTAGCTGCAGCTAACTGGCTCAGAGCCAAACACTGTGTGTGTGTGTGTGTGTGTGTGTGTGTGTGTGCACAAAATGTGTTAAAGTTCAAAAATGAAGCTTTGAATTTATTATTATTAATTTTATTAAGACACATCTGGCGTTTAGCTGTTTTTAGCCGCTACCTTTATGTTAGTGATTAGCATAATGATGTGTATTGTTTGCTAACTTTTGTGTTAGCTCATAGCTTATGTATCAGAACAGAATTAGTGATTATTAACTAGCATTTTATTTAAACTGTAGAATATGTGTGTGTTTAGTGTTTAAATGACTGAAGGGTATGATTATCAGGATTATTTTACCTGTGATCACTCACCTTTCTGTGAACAGATCTGAACTCAGGAAGAGTTTTACTCTGATTTATAGAGAAATGTTGTAACTGCTGTGAGAGTACACCTGCTCATGTTCAGAAAAGAGGCAGGAAAATAAAAACTGGAAAAAGCAGAAGGTCTGTAATGAGAAACTCTGCTGCAGGACAGAAACCAAACTGGTTTTTATATTTAATATTACTGATGAGAACGATGAGGATATAAGAACACACACATTGAAAGTTTTGTCCTCAACGTAATGTTAACTTAAAAAAATCATTTGGAAGAAGAGCTAATGTTTAGAGAGAATGTTTAAAGAGCACATCGGTCTCTTTATTAAAGCAGTTTTCACAGAACAGAAAGATGGACTTCAGGAAAAATCTGTTCAGGTTTGTGGGTGAAAGAGTAAAGGGCAGAGGAACGGACACAGCGGCGTATCTCTGAGAGAGAGAGAGAGAGAGAGAGAGAGAGAGAGAGAGAGATTAACTTACTGCTAACTCAGGAAAAAAGCAGACGACTGAAGGGAAAAAACGACTTTCTGCCTGAACAGCAACGAGTTCTGACCCATAACCGGTGTGTGACACTGCAGAGGTCTGTTCTAAACCAGTTTTCAGAATAAAATACATTTCCGTTAAACACTTAGGAAACAGAAACATAAAAAGGTGCTTTATTTATTTGATTATTATTTACTTAAACAATTCTGAACTGAGGACTGAAGCAGAAATAAAACGGAATATTTAGAACTTCATCCACAAAAAAACTAATCAGATTGTAACTGTGTAAAACATGAATTGTTTCTGGAAAACAGGATGTGTGGAAACTTTCTCAGCCCAGAGTTAAATGGTATGTTCATAGCTCAGGTGGTCATGTGATCACTCCAGGGTTTTGGAGGTCATGTGATCACTCCAGGGGTTTGATGGTCATGTGATCACTCCAGGGTTTTGATGGTCATGTGATCAGTATGGGGTTTAGATGAAAATGTTTCAGCTCGGATCCTCGACTCGGCGAAACACAGCGAGGAAGTTCTTCCCTCCATTTCTCTGCACCTTCTTCCCTTCTTCTGTACACGTCCCCAAACGGCCCACGATGATGTCATCCTTCTGTAGGGACAAAAGGTCAAAGGCCATGTTAAAGTGCTGCCAAAAGTACAGAAACTTTCTACTTATCTATCTGTCTGTCATCTGTCTGTCCCTCTGTCCACCCCTCCCTCCGTCCCTACTGCCCCTCCGTCCACCCGTCTGTTTCTCCCGCCGTACCTACTGCCTCTCTGTCATCTCATCTGTCTCTCCCTCCGTCCCTACTGCCCCTCCGTCATCTCATCTGTCTCTCCCTCCCTCCGTCCACCCGTCCCTCTCTTCCTCCGTCCACCTGTCTGTTTGTACCTCTGTCCACCCCTCCCTCCGTCCACCCGTCTGTTTCTCCCGCCGTCCCTACTGCCCCTCTGTCAGCTCATCTGTCTCTCCCTACGTCCCTACTGCCCCTCCGTCCCTCTATCCCACAGTCCAATCTGGTTGTATGAGTCTCCACCTCCCCTGTCTAATTGTCCATCTATCCAGTTTACCCATGTACCCCTGCTTATCTGCCCTTCCATCTGTCCAGTTGCACAACTGCAAATCTATTCATCTGTCTGTCAGTTGTTACTTCTGTCTATTCGTCTGCTCGTCCCTGACATTCCACAATTATATATGTCTGTCTCTCCTCAGTGTGGGAATAAACAAGTATTTATAAGTGTGTGTTCCAGTCCGTGTATGTTGTGCAGGGGTGTGTGTGTGTGTGCGTGCATGTGTGCACGTATAAAAACAGTACCAGCTCCTCCTCAGACACTTGGCTGAATAGCGGATGCTCTGTAAAGTGTTTCACCATCCACACGTGCACTTCCTCTACATCCGTCATGGTGTAAACTAAACCCTGCAAATCACACACACACACACACACACACACACAGAAACCATCACTATGGCATCACAAGTTGAACAGATAGCAGTGACAGCCTCACTTTATCAGATAAACACAAGACAAGCAGATGTGAACATGTGTATACATTGTGTGTGCGTGTGTGTGAGAGAGACAGATACTACTCCACATTAAATACAGATTTTACACTCAGAGAGAGAGAATGACATGCAAGATAATAAAGTGAATCAGATGAAGAAGTGAATCAGTTGATGGAGTGAATCAGTTGATGAATCGGATGATTCAGTGTCTGAGTGAGGGACAGAAATAGATGCGAGAGTAAACATCAGCTTGAGTCCTCCGTGCCGTTGGCTTTTACTCTGATTTCCTGAATAATCAGAACACACCATTCACAGAAGCTGCAGTGTGGATGCGGACTTTCAGAACCAGATCGTTCTTCAGAAACCAGCAAAACGCTGAGATGAAGGTTCCTCCAGTATGAAGCAATCCCTACATGACCTGAACATGGTACACAGACTGGAAATTCTTTCTCAGCCAGTCTTTCTCTCAGTGTGTGTTTCTTACCCCAACTCGGAGTGTGTATGCGTACTCCGCTAATAAAGTTGGACTGATGATCCTCCATTTGTGCTTTGTTTTTTTGAAATGTGGATCCGGAAACAGGAAGAACATCTTACTGAGCTGCATACACATACACGCACACACACACACACACACACACACACACACACACACTTCTTGAGTGTTTGTACAGCGTGTGTAACTTTGCTTATAAAGGCACTATACAGATGAGTGTGTAATGAAATAAAGGTTAAAGTTAGATACAATAATGAGATCCATATCATGATAAATGACATTATATTATTACGTATAATATTATTATAAGATTATATACATACTTTATTATACATATAACAGTTAAAAATAGAGGATGTGTGTGTGAAGTTTTAACCTGTGTTCCTGACTCACCTGTCCTTTAGTGAAGAAGTTGGGGAGATATTTCATGGCGTTGCTGCGGAGACAGGCTATGTTCTGGTATTTTCCCGGTTCTGAGGCTCGGAGCGATCGGATTCGGTCCTGAACGTAATCTGAGACTTTAACCCGAATCTCCAAACCCAGAATGAGCTGATCAGGGAATAGCGGAGATAACTCCACTAACACAGGGATGAAAAATAAATCTGATTAAATTAAATACATTAACATCATCCATCAGATCATTAATCATTCATGTGTATGGTCTGTTTTAATAATCATTTTCCTCCAAAACACAACATTCATCTGAATTTCTCCTTTATAATTCTTCAACATTTCTATATTGGAAATAAAATGCAAAGATTTTTTTGTACTAAACTAGGAAATGCATCCTGTATAAAAAAAAGAATAAGAGCAGATAAAAGGAGTGATTAATGAGTTGAGATATAAATATTGCACTAGAGGTAATAATGTGATGGCGACCCCTTGTGGCTGATTCGGGATTTACAACCAACATTTTAACAAGAAAACCTTTTTTAATATATTAGTTTTTACGTTTAAATGTATTATTAAATGAATGTAAATAATCAGGACATGACTGACCTTTAATGCATTTAGAAGAATTAAACCACATCGTTAATGTGTTATGTATTTTTCGTCATTGGTATCAAAATGAAGCGAAAGAAAAATGGTATTCGTATTTGGTGAGAATGTTTAACAGAATGCTTTTACTATTTAAAAGAATCACAATTAAAATATACAAAGGGAGAAAGTGAAATTCACTCAATAAATACGGAAAATAAACAGAAAAGAATCAGGAGTACTGTAGTGCTGTATTTAATAAAATTACAGATGAATGATGTGAGTTTAATTAACAACGCCTCCTTGTGGCTGATTGTGGAAGTGAGAATAACGCTGCCATCATATGCTTTCAGAATAATCGGAAACAAGTGTAACCCCTGAACATTCTCCAGGGTCTAATTCCAGGTCTGAGCTTCAGAAACAGTTCTGATCGAGTGTGTCTGATCAAGCGTGTCTAATGTCTGATCGAGCGTGTCTCATGTCTGATCGAGCATGTCTGATCGAGCGTGTCTCATGTCTGATCGAGTGTGTCTGATCAAGCATGTCTCATAGAAAAATTTAATTGGTCAGTTCTTTATGTTTTAAATGCAGCTCAGTTTTAGTCGTCATTCATACAAACCACACCACTCTCTCTCTCTCTCTCCTCCTACACTGTGGACGTGTTCACAGATTTACATTACAGAGAAACCAAACTAGAACAGGACAGGGACCAGGAGCTTCTGAGGAACACGTGAAAGCAGAATAAAGCTGTAATGAAGAATAAAGTGAGTTGAGGAGAAACTGGAGCTCAAAGTCGGAGGATTTTTAGTTCTTATCTGTCGTTCATTTCTAACAGCATATATCAGTACTGTTTCTGCAGTGAGAGATATTCTGCTTCCTGCACACCAGAGATAATAATACTGATAGTGTTTTGTGTGTGTGTGTGTGTGTGTGTGTGTGTGTGTGTGTGTGTGTGTGTGAGAGAGAGAGAGAGAGAGAGAGAGAGAGAGAGAGATCTACCCAGCAGTCCTCCATATCCACACCCGATATCAGCGAACTCCACCCGAGTGCTCCGTCCTATCTCCATCTGTTCATCTGAGGTGAAATACTCAGGATAATGCTGAGACCAGTCCATCTGCTCTGGACACACGGGACTGAAACAAACACACACACACAGAAAATGTGTTCAGTATAGAGATATGAAGTGTTTCTTTTGACTAATAAAGCAAGCTGATGTAGGAGAATAGTGATATATACACATTAACCTTATTATTAAAAAGTAAGGAGAAGATATACTACTATACAATAAAGACAGGAGAGCAGATACGATATACTACTTTATAGTAATTTATTTAAAAGGATTATTCAGCATGAGAAAAGAGGCGTGTAATTAATCTCACTCAGTACATGTGTCAGAACTCCATCTACATCCACACACTGCATCTAGGGTGTACTAACTTTTAATCAGCTTTTACATGTTTGCATCCGATTTAAAATAAACAAATATATAATAAACCTGCATGTGGAGTTTCTGTTTCTTCTGTAACAGGAAGCGAAGCTAAAAGAGGCCTTTAATAATAAAAATAAAGCGAATTTATGTTCATAAAACACTCACTACTCGAATGTGTGATCAGCCATGGGGTTAGAGTGAGCTCTCTGCCGATAAAACTTCTTCTGAGGCATACACACACTCATCCTGAACCTCCCAGTGTGTGTGTATTCAAGTGTTACTGATGAAATAAAGCGTTTAATCAGAGAAAGTTCAAGTGAAACGAACTAAACTGAGCTAGCAGCAACACCGGCACGCGACAGCCGAGAGGAGTCGCAGACGAATGACGTCACACCCCAGGCACAAAGAGAGGCGTCTCTGAATGGCTTATAATAATAATAATAATAATAATAATAATAATAATCACATAAATGCGAATTCACAAAACTTATTTTTAACACAACTCATTTTAATTAAACTCAATACTTAAAATATTTACCATTTAAACTCGATAAATGAAGAAATAAAAGACAATAAATAAATTTTTAAATAAATAAACAATGTTTTCCTCAGCTTGTAATCAACATAATTAAACTATATTTCTAGCGTTATTTTATTTTTATATGGATATGAGTTTTATTGAGCCTTTGTTACTATAAGTGAAATAGTTCATGTTAAAAGGCCGTCTCTGATTGGCTAAATCAGCATCTCATGACAACAATGTAGAGAGAAATAAAATGAAAAAGAAAATGTGTAAACGTTTCTGTTAATGAGATAAAGAGAATATGGAGATTCATTCACTGTACAGATTCACTGTACATTCAGTACAGTGTAGAAATGAATATTAATGCCACTTTTTTAAGTTCACAGAAAAAAAGTAAATTAAAACTCGTCTCCACTCTCTTACTGTTTGAAATGAAAATTGTGATGCAAACATGTTATAGAGTGCCCTCCATTAATATTGGCACCCTTGGTAAATATGAGCAAAGAAGGCTGATGGTGATTTGAGTAAAGTGTCTGTTTTAAAAGAAATCAATTATTGCATCTTTCCTAAGATTTAACACTCACAGATATGAAATTTAGCTAATAACAATAAATGTATGATATATGTGATATGTGTACATATTTTTATTTTTAGTCATTCTTTGTAGGAGTCTACACAACATGTTTCAGTAATAAACATGTTGTTAATATGTTTAGTGATAAATGCAGAGAAGGTTTAACAGAAATGTTTTATAAATGATCTTCACTAAAATAAATAAATCCCTGTGCATTTAAACTGAAATGAATTGAAGTGAAATTATGTTTAGCTGGGGAGATAATGAGATAAAGGAAATAAATAAATCGTTTATCAGCTCTAAAGAGCACCTGTCGGCGTGTGGGCGGGTCCAGTGGATGACGTTGTGCCAGCGGGCATGGTTTGGACGCACGTGGTCCCGCCCCCTGTCTGACGTATGAAAGCACAGGAAGCGTCTCATTTTCACAATGAGGGTTCAGTTAGCGAGCTGAGAGAAGTTTTATTTAGAAGTGAGGAGAAGCGAGAAAAGAGAAAAGCTTCATCTGTGTGATATTATAGTTTATAAAGTACAGGACAAGTAAAGGAAGTGTTTAAAAGTGCTTGAGAGAGAAAGAAAGAGAGGGAGAGTGAGGGAGAGGGAGAGAGAGAGAAGGCCAGATGTGCAGCTTGTGTGCAGTTTCTTACTTCTCGCGAGTTCTGGCGTGAAATAACTCACAGAGGAAACTCGGTAAGTGGAGAAACATTGAGCGTTTCCTTTCAGATCTAACCCATGTTCTGGGTTTAATGAGGGTTTAATGAGTCGCGGGTTTAATGAAGCTTCATGTGGAAATGTCCAGATGGCAGAGCTGCAGCGCGTGCGTGTGGGTGGGATGAACCGAGTCCTTCCGGCTCTGTGGGTTCGGTCCAATCAGCAGGTTAATTAGCGGGTTAATCAGCTAGAACATTTGGCATCATCCCGGGATTTGAGCGGGTCAGGCTTCAGTACAGAGCTCAGGTGATTTCCTTGTGGATTTAATGAACAAAGCAAGAGCAGCAACAGCAACACGTGTTTTAAAGAGAGACAGCTTCAGGGTCAGAAATAACACACACACACACACTGACACACACTGGGGGTTTTACACAACTTCAGGCTTAAACACAGTTGATTTAAAAAAAAATCTGTGACACAAATGACTGCTTTAGTGTGTGTGTGTGTGTGTATATGCATGCACACGTGCAGCTTGAGTTTTCAGTTGAGTGTGAAATTGTCTGGTTTTACAGTGAGGCATTAGAAAGACAGAGTTCAAGAATTTGTCTGGGAATGCTGTGTGTGTGTGTGTGTTGGTGAGAATGTTGGGTTGGCTGTCATCAATACAGATTCCATGGAGTTAGTACAAAACACACGCACATGTATTTAGAGTAGGAGAAATGGTTAATGTGAAGTGTTTACACACAACATGAATAAATTAATATTGATAATGTAAATATATAAATCACCCACATTAATATTAATGAGTTAATGCAGTACACTGTAGATTACTCTATAGTGATATTAATGAGATCAGACAGACAGATGTGTAAAGTTTGACTTCCTACAGGGTGTGTGTGTGATTAACACAGCATGTGTAAGTCCGACTCCTCACTCTGGTGTGTTGTGATATTGTGTTGTGTAGCAGGTGATGGCGCAGGACGGGGTTGTGCAGTACGAGCCGGTGGCGGAGATCGGGGGCGGAGCTTATGGGACTGTGTATAAAGCGCGAGATAAAGAGAGCGGCAAGTTCGTGGCTCTGAAGAGCGTCAGAGTGCAGACGGATCAGGAGGGACTTCCTCTGTCCACTGTGAGAGAAGTCGCTCTGCTCAAACGTCTGGAGCAGTTCGACCATCCCAACATCGTCAAGTACACACTCACACACCCACATACACCATCACCCTGCTCAGGCACCTGGAACAGTTCAACCATCCCAACATCATCAAGTACCTTTATTAGACCTGTGTGTGTGTGTGTGTGTGTGTGTGTGTCTGTGTGTCTGTGTGTTTCAGGCTGATGGATGTGTGTGCGAGTTTGAGGACGGAGCAGGAGACGAAGGTGACGTTGGTGTTCGAACACGTGGATCAGGATTTGAAGACGTATTTGGAGAAAGCTCCCCCACCTGGACTGCCCCTTCACCGTGTCAGGGTAGGAGTGATGTCATTAACATGGGGAAATATCACTCTTTAGGATCTCATTTAGCATGCTAATGTGTGTGTGTGTGTGTGTGTGTGTGTAGGATCTGATGCGTCAGTTGCTGTGTGGTTTGTCGTTCCTTCACTCTCACCTGGTTCTCCATCGGGACCTGAAGCCAGAGAACATCCTGGTGACAAGTCGCGGTCAGATTAAACTCGCCGACTTTGGACTGGCTCGAATATACAGCTGTACCATGGCTCTAACACCTGTGGTACACACACTCACACACACGGCTGTCTACTAATTAATATAATTATTTTAAATGCTGGAGATAAAGGGTTTTTTTCATTACAACTCCTGGTGATAATGATGGAATTCAGAGGATGTTCACTCGGCTTTTTATTTCGTAGCGAATAAACAAATTGCAGATATAAATCGCACACGAAACAATGTTTGTTTAATAGCTGAACATTCTGGCTTTGTAAAACACCTCAAACATGTTTAATGAAGTTATTTTAAATAATGGCACCTGAAGGAGTTTTCTAATCCTCTCCGTTGTTCCACTCTCTTGTTGGCGTCCCTGGTTAAGGTGTGTAAACGCTCTCTTTTAACTGCAAACTAATTCACATTTTTAGACTCGTACTGTTATTTGTTTTAGAAATGCTAATTACAAGCTGATTCAATTGTTTTTCCTCAATTTGATCTGGAAAAAAATATGCCATTAATTAAAATCATTTCCTTTAATTTGTTTGAGGTGTTTTTCACAAATCCAGAATGCTCAGATATTTAAAAAAAAATCACATCTGCGATTTGTTTTTTTGCTACGAAGTAAAAAGCTGTGTGAGCTTCCTCTAAACGTGCCGATTCCATCATATTTCCCAGGGGTCGTACTTCTACAGTTCATTTGTCACAAAATAATTTTAATACTCTGTGTGTGTGTGTGTGTGTGTGTGTGTAAGGTGGTGACGTTGTGGTACCGTTCTCCGGAGGTTCTGCTTGGTTCTAGTTATGCCACGCCTGTGGATCTGTGGAGTACCGGCTGCATCTTCGCTGAGATGTTCACACGCAAGTGTGTCGGCGTCGCCTCTCTGAATCCTTTATATCACGTGTTCGTTCTGTATTATTTAGTTTTTATTGGAACTCTCTCCTGACTGGATTTTGTTTTTCCAGGCCTCTGTTTTGTGGAGAATCTGAAGCGGACCAGCTGACCAAGATCTTCTCGTACGTTTGAATTTTATATCACTTCGTACTTCATGTGATTGCTGTTGTGCGTCGGCAAATAGAAGAAGAATCTTTTCTTCTGTTTGTCTTTTCTTTCTCATCCTTTTTCCCACTTCTCCATTTTCTATCTTTCTTCAAAAGCAGTAGCTTTAATAGTCCATAAAATATTATATAAAATTTACTTTATATAATATAACGTCGTCCTTCTCGTCCTCCGAACAGACTGCTGGTCGATTTTAAAGTCGCCATGAAATCAAAATGGAAGTTTTGTGGCTTTAGTGTGAATATTAATAGCCTTAAGGTTATCTAGAAGTTAGTGCGCTGACAGAATCCGCATTTAGAAGATGTACACATACAAAATGTCCAGTCTCTCTCTCTACCTCCGATACGGATCAACAGTTTTGATGGCATCACTCTGCACTTCAGATTTTCTGTCCAATCAAACGCTCTCTAGAATCTGAAGTGTCCCGCCCCCGACAATTTTAAAAATCCATGGTATTAACTGTCAAGTATGGCTTAGCATGGACTGTGAGGTAAGCTAAACGCTATTGGCCATTTAAAAAGGGTGAGGAGCCACACAATATGCCCTGCCCTGACTTCCTGTTTCAGTGGAAATTACATCAACACATGGAATAACACTGTGTGTATCAAGGCGCTTCACAGGTACTTTAAATGATTACTTTCGTGGGTCACTCTGACTCTTTCCTGTGCAGCTGATACTGAATACACACTCCAGGATAAAAGACGCTGACAGTGATGGAAAAGTGTTTAAAAAAAAAGAAAGAAAATAGAGTTTCTGAAGAAATTTCTTGTTACTTAAAGAAAACGCTGAAGATGAAGTTAAGGAGTTAGTGTTCTGAGTTTTTGGGAAAACGCACAGCAGGATTGGACAGATGTTATGGCGTGTGTAAGTTGTTGGTTATTTATTACGGTTTCTTGCTCTGGGGAAACAGCAGAGTTTTTACTTTAAAACACTTTTTTGTTCAGTAAACTTGTGTATTAGCAGTGTTTCCTTCTGAGATGTTTATAAAGTATTTATTTATTAATATATTTAGTGTGGTTTTTATAGACAGCAGAAAAACAGTGAAATCATTCATTTAAGAGAGAATGTGCCGATGGAGAGGAGGTGTGTGATGGGTTAGAGGGACCAGGCTGAAACGTTGATCTATCTGAAACGTGGCTGTAGATCATCAGATCACATGACCTGCATCAGTGTTTATCGTTGTTAGGGTGTGTGTGTGTGTGTGTGTGTGTGTGTGTGTGTGTCTGTGTGTGATGAAATATAATAGATAGTTGACAGTGTGAGTTGTACTGCACTCTGAAACTCTCCTCACTGTTAAACACTGATCCAGTATTTTACTGATTTATAATCAACACACACTGATTACTTTACTGATTACTTTCCCCCCTCTCATGTCCCACCCTTTATATGTTTTTTCCGCAGTGTGATTGGTCTGCCGAATGAGGAGGAGTGGCCTAATGATGTCACACTATCTCGAGAAAACTTCAGTCCTCAGAATCCTCAGCCAATCACAGATCAGATCCCAGAGTTAACCAATGAGGGGGCGGATCTGCTCATGGTGTGTGTCTGTGTGTGTCTGTGTGTGTCTGTGTGTGTCTGTGTGTGTCTGTGTGTGTCTGTGTGTGTCTGTGTGTGTGTGTGTGTGTGTGTGGTGGCGCTTAAACAAACACATACTCGCTCTATCTCTAATCACATACACTCTCTGTAATAACACACACACTTTAACCTCAAACACACAATAATATATAATCACACATGCACACTATAAACACTCACACACACTATATATATATATATATATATATATATATATATATATATATATATAACACACACACAATCATAAACACGCACACACGACACACTCCTTATAATCACACACTTACTGTACTCACACATTCTCTATAATCACTCACTATAACTTCATATCCTTTGTTTCTTCTTTAACAGAAAATGTTGACCTTTGACCCCCTGAGGCGGATCTCGGCACTGAAGGCTCTGGAGCACGGGTTCTTCTCTGACCAATCCGATAGCCTGTAAAGAAGGGACGACTCGCTGCCGTTAAAGAAAACTCTGGAATTCTGATTTTAGTCCAGAGTTTATTCACTTATAAAATAACATGGACCAAAAACTGACCTTTAACCTGTACAGCATGGCTAATGTTTTATTCTTCTTATTTCCTTATTGTACTGAACCCCACTGGGCTGTGGTCAGTAACTCTCAGGGTCTTGACCCGGTCCACACGTGAGGAGCGCCACAGCGTGCACCGCCGTTTCTTCACACCGTCTCTGTGCATCGAGCAACACTTGAGCTCTGTGCTGCAGGTTCACACTAAACACCGTCAGTGTTAATAACATTAACATCACTCTTCTTCTCAGATTTTAACAGTCCGGTGTGGCAGGACGTCCGTTCCCTGCAGTGTGCCTCTTACACCGCACCACACCTGTAGCCTTTAATTTATGCTTCACGCTAAACCTGAGGCTGTGCTTTAGTTTAGACACCCGGTGCGTCTCAGCTGATGGACCCGGTTTGGGGTGAAAGGGACATTTTATTTTTTACTTTAAGCTGAACTGTTTCTTTTTGTGATTTTATTTTATTTTATTTTTTTATTTTTTAACGGTCAGTTAAATCATTTCATACAGAAACACGAGGCACAGCATCGACGCCAATGCGACACGTCCGCTACAGAACTAAATCCAAACTGTGTGAAGCACTAATCAATAACTTCACAATGATAACAGGTAGAGCTGATCAGATCATTAATACTTTTCCAGAAGAATCGCTATTTTCTTGTATTTCAGATTATTTCTATTTTTATAAACCGTTAATCAGCGGATAATAAACTGAACAAATTTTCCACTTTTATAACCAAATCTGTAGCGATGAGCACCAGGTACAGAAAATTAATAATGTCATCTCTTCTTTTTTTTCTCTGAATATTTTTTATATAAAATAAATCTATAATAAAAATAAGTTTTATTATTATTATTATTATTATTATTATTATTGCAGAATAATCTCAAGAAAAGATGCGTGCTAATATTAAATGATTGTTTTGCTCTAACTGCCTAAACTTTTATTACACTTCACATTAAAATTGGAAATGTTCTGTGTTGCTGATTATTAAAATAAAAGCCGTTACAGAGCACAAAGACGGCCGGTATTCTTCATGATCAGAATACTGTTTGTGTTTGATCTGATCTCTGATTAGAATCTGGTGTAAATGATGATGGGCTGAGACTCTCCCGCTCTTCATCTTCATCTTCATCATCAGTATTGAGTTTTTACTTTAACACGTAATTAAGAAAGATACAGGAGTTAAAGTGAATGTTCTATAAATATAGAACCGAGTTTGAGGACACACACACATGGTTCTCTGCTGTTATTAATCCGTACCTAAATGTGTTCATGTTCAGTGTGTATTACGTTTAATTGGTGTGTGTTCTGTATCGGTCATTAAAAACAGTGAGAATGTATTGTTCATTTTCTCATTAAACACTGTTTCTTTTACAGCTGTTTATTTATCTATTCACATTTAACACTGCATTTAATCTACTGTAAAACACTCCTGAGATACAGTCTGTAAGATAACTAAGCAATTTTACACTCGCAGTCATGTTACACTGAATATCAGCACAGCAGTGTACGGCTGGAGTCACCGGGCTGCAGGTAATAACAGGTAATCACAGCTGTGATGATATTCAGTACAGCAGCATGATGGTGAGTGTGATGTTGATTTTATACAGCAGTTCTATAACCGTCAGTTACTCCAGAAATAACTCCAGAATATGGAGTAACTGACATTTCAGACACAATATGGTCAGATATTTAGTTTATTTTTGCTCCAACAATGATTATAGTTCCTAAAGAAGCCACAGCTGGATAGAATGTTGCGTGTTGCCATGGTAATGCACAGAGTGACTGACAGCCTGTAGTAAGTGTGGTAAAGGTTTCAGTGTAATGAACTATGGCTAGATCTGGAATATGGTGGTGGAACAATACATTCAGTGGTGTTCAAGTAAATATCAGCGCTCTCACAGCCAGATCAGTGGGGCAGAACTAATGCTGTAGAATTCATTTTAGTGAATATAAAGTGAAAACTGGAGCACATACACAGGGTGTAGTGAACAGAGTATAGTGAACAGAGTGTGGTGAACAGGGTGTATTGAACAGAGTAGTGTACAGGGTGTAATGTACAGGGAGTGGTGAACAGGGTGTAGTGAACACGGTGTAGCGAACAGGGTATAGCGAACATGGTGTAGTGTACAGTGTCTTTTGATACATGGCCATCAGAATGAATCACAAACTATCATCACAATAAACTTGATATAAATTTATTGAGATTTCAGGTGAATTCTTTTTAACAAACAAATTAAAGTGTCAATAAAAATAAAATTAATCTAGAATCACACACTAGATGATGATCACACAGTTTTGGTGGTTATGACGAGGTTGTAGAGCTGATCTGAGGGTTCTTTTGGTTTCTGTATTGAACAGCCAACCAGACAGTCACGAGCTACAACACACACACACACACACACACACACACACACATACATATACATATATATAGAAATTCCTTAACTATAAGTATCTAGCAGTTTTTATTTAAAGTGATGACTGATGAGGAACCTGTGAGAAGCTGCAGAATAATCCGACTCCACCCAGGACTCTGAGCGTCTCCGCAGCGTGGTGCAGCATCAAATCTCCACATGTGAAGCAGTGAGCTGTTGTTTTACATGCCTGTAACACATACAGAGACACACACACACTTTTATTTTATGGAGCACACATTATTTATTTATTTATTTATTTATTTATTGATTGATTGATGTGATGTTATTTATTAATGTCGTCACATGCAGCTGGTTTGCTCACTGTGTAAACATCAGGAATCTGCTGTGTGTTAATGCAGTGTTAATGTTAAGCGGAGTTTTACTCAGGCGTGTGTTACACAGCTAAACCATGCAGTGTTATGTGTAGAGTAGACAGTGTGTAGATGTAATAAATGATCACCAGGAGGGGGCGCCGTGTTACACCACTGGCAGCTTTAAATCACACCTGATACTCAAGCATAGAGAAAAAAGAGCAGATGATCAGTAAAAAGGATGTCGTCTTCATAATCCAGCTACATGTGACCTCAAAATTTTCCTCTACTTGAGAATGAGATCACATGACCATGTGGGTGAATTCGGCCAATAGAACAGTGCGTGTGGAGTCACATGACAACGTACAGCAGTGCACACTTTCACATCTGTACGGAACACATGTAGCTTTTCAGCGCTGTTCATCAGACCACAACAATCCAGCTGCTGCTCCAGAGACCGACGAGTTTCATCACTCATCATCTCCCAGGACACGCTGAGTAACTTCTCCTGTACACACACACACACTCCGCTGTTAGTTAGTGGGCGGAGTGATGAAACAGGTCTCAGCCAATCAGATCGCTTGTCTGGGATTATTTTACCTGTTTTTCTCTCCCTAAAGCGAGGCAGGAACACGACACAGTGAACTG
>NC_071275.1:12286514-12289014 GCF_023375685.1 Ictalurus furcatus | reverse complement strand
TCTCGAACCATCACCATGTCCTGTTTTAACGGAAAACGAGGGAGGAGCAGAAAAAACAGAGAGAAAAAAGATGGAGGAGTGAAATGAAATAGAAAGACAGATTGATTTAAGGTGAATTGATTTAGAGACGACATCCGAAAGCATCTCGTCTTCAGCATCGTTTCTGTCTTTCTCTGGTTGTGTCCCTCGTTTCAGCTCCACGTCTCACACATCTGTGGTGCTGTCGCCATGGCGCTGGCTTTGTGACTGGTCCAAGGGTGGGGGGGTGTTGGGGGCTGAAAGCGGAGGAGAGACGAAAGAGGAGGGGTCACTCTCTCTCTCTCTCTCTCTCTGTCTCTGTCTCTCTCTCTCTGTCTCTCTCTCACTCGCCCCTCCCACCTCGGCCACATTTGACTTGCTAATTATCTTAGACGTGATGGAGAGAGAGAGAGAGAGAGAGAGAGAGGGATGCAGTGGTATAACGGTTTCTAGCTTCCAGGACGGATTCCTCTGTCCTTCCCTCTTTCCTCTTCCCTCTCTATATCACAGGATGA
This sequence comes from Ictalurus furcatus, assembly GCF_023375685.1. NCBI lineage: Eukaryota > Metazoa > Chordata > Actinopteri > Siluriformes > Ictaluridae > Ictalurus > Ictalurus furcatus. The sequence continues at coordinate 12,288,481 of NC_071275.1, read as the reverse complement.
CGACATTTTAATCTTACAGCCGTTTTTTTCCCCCTCCGGAACCTTTCATCCACGTCGTCTCATCGCCGTTTCCATCACGTCAGCTCTCATTGTCCTCTCCTGAGCCTTTTTTTTGAATATGGAGGACAGAAGATCGATCAGATAATATGGATTACATGACACACTGACCGGAGATTGCAATGCAGTGCAACAAAATACCAATCCTGAGCAACTGAGGAGAAATAAACAGCTAGAACCCAGACACATGGCAAGTAGCGTTTTTGTGGCCCGGTGCTGAGGGATTTTCTCCATGGAGGAACCGATCTTGCGTAATGCTAGAATGCGAGTCTAGACTGTGCACGATGGAGGGATGGGATGCAAACCATCTGTTGCGTGAGAAGGAAAGCAGGGGAAGCATCTGATCTGTGCGTGAACGGACATAGAGAACCGAGACATCACTGTGCAATTATAGAACCATTTTGAACGTTTGGACCATTGTTCACAGTCACACCTCATTTCGATTTGAACATCTTCCAGTTATTTGTGGTTGTTCCTCATGCGGAGGCATGCATTGAGTGAATGATGTGTGCTAACACTGTGTCTTTACCTTCACCTGTCTAACAGTCTGAGCTCAACCTTCTGAACCCTTCAGGTGTGTTCATATTCACCGATTTTTACTCCACTGTTGCCGTCTCTCCTCTAAAAAGGGCTCCACATGAGCAGCTCAGGGACCCTTCAGCGTCGAACCACCTACCTCATCTCCCTCACTCTGGTCAAGGTCGAGGCCATAGGGAGCGATGAAGGGACCAATGAAGAGACCAAAACCCAGAGTCCCAGCTCGGCCCCGGAGCTCGTTCAGGGCCCTGAAGATGGAGAAAAAACAAAGGAAGAGGAGAGCAAGCCTCCAGGGGATGACAAGGAACCCGGACGTTCTGAGATGAAGGAGCAGAAGGTGGAGGTTAAAAAGCCTACTAGGAGCAACAACGGATGTCCGATTAGGACACTTCCTCCAAAACCCAAGGTTCCGAGTTACCCTCTGGTGGTGAGTCAGTACAAAGCAAGAGAACTTCAGAAAGACACCGGAGTTCCTCTTGATGGCAAAGAGAAGCGAGAAGAGGAGATGGCAAAGACGGATGTCCCTAAAATGGAAATTTACAAACCAGACTTCTACATCCCATCTTCAGAAAGGACCTCAGACGACGTCGTGTCAAACGGAACTTCGGTCCGTCCCAGTGTTCCAATCCGTCTAATCCAGCGTCCTGAGACGGCCCTGAGATCTCACACTACGGTAACCATGAATCGTCGTGAGTTCAAGGACGCCAGCAAGACCATTTCCTCCTCCGCCAAGAGCCTGGATGTCAAAGCTAGAGAACACTCGCCTCCGGTGACCATCACCATGACCATGGGTCCATATCGGGCTTCCTGGTCAGAAAGTGAAGGCAGAGGGATGTACCAGCGCCTGGCCATGGAACCTTTAATGGTAGCAGAGGAAGGACTTCCAACGCGGGAAAGCCCTCGAGTGGAGAAGCTTAAAACCATCTCCACATCACTCCCAGCGCCGGCCTCCACACGACCTCCTGCGAAACCGCAACGCAAGGGGAAGAGCCGCACTCTGGACAACAGTGACCTGAACCTGCTCTCTGAGGACCTGAAGAAGGGAAAGGAGGCCCACAGTGGAGCAGGGCCACGTTCTTCTACGCACGCTCCAGGAAAAGACAGAAAAATGCTCAAGTTCATCAGCGGCATCTTTACCAAGAGCAGCCAGTGTCCTGTAACGGCTCCGGTGGTTCCTGCCACTCCGATTCCTCTGCACAGCCCCCTGAGGAGACGCTCGAGTGAGGAAGAAGGTCAGTATGCAGTAACACGTGTCTGTGAAGGCTTTTCATTATTCAGGTCACTCAAAATGTCTTGTAGTAGGAAGTGGAGCTGTGTATAATCATGAAGATGTTTCTCCCCTCTGAAGATCTGAGGAGCTTCCTGAGTTCTGT